>NC_057806.1:182691266-182981642 GCF_018294505.1 Triticum aestivum | reverse complement strand
CGGGCCAGTGCTCCTCTGAGTGTTGGTCCAAATAGAGCCACTTGCAGCGCCACCTCGGGGCAACTTGAGGGTTGGTTTTAGTTGTACGTAGTGTTCATCTGAGTGTGCCCTGAGAAAGAAATATGTGCAGCTCCTATCGGGATTTGTCGGCACATCCGGGCGGTGTTGCTGGTTTTGTTTTAACCTGTCGAAGTGTCTTGAGTAACCGAGATACCGAGTCTGATCGGAACATCTTGGGAGGAGGTCTATTCCTTCGTGGACCGTGAGAGCTTGTCATGGGCTAAGTTGGGACTCCCCTGCAGGGATTTGAACTTTCGAAAGCCGTGCCCGCGGTTATGGGCAGATGGGAATTTGTTAATGTCCGGTCATAGATAACTTGAACCTTAACTTAATTAAAATGAATCAACTCAGTGTGTTACCGTGATGGTATCTTCTCGGCGGAGTCCGGGAAGCGGACACGGTGTTGGAGTAATGTTTGCGCAGGTTGTTCTCTAGTTTCTCGCTCGTGCTTTGCCTCCTCTTCTCACTCTCTTTTGCGAATAAGTTAGCCACCATATTTGCTAGTCGCTTGCTGCAGCTCCACATATATTTACCTTGCCTTACCTATAAGCTTAAATAGTCTTGATCGCGAGTGTGCGAGATTGCTGAGTCCCTGTGGCTCACAGGTTACTATTACACCAGATGCAGGGCCTGATGATTCCGCTCCAGGAAACGCGTATGAGCTCAAGTGGGAGTTCGACGAAGACTCTCAATGTTACTATGTTTCCTTTCCTGATGATCAGTAGTGGTGCCTAGTTGGGGGTGATCGGGACCGTGTCGCTTGTTGGGTTCTCTTTTATTTTGGCGCCATAGTCGGGCCATGAGTGTTTGGATGATGTAATGTTATTTATGTACTTGATTGACGTGGCGAGTGTAAGCCAAACTATGTTATCTACCCTTTCATTATTATATTACATGGGATGTTGTGAAGATTGCCTAACTTGCGACATATGCCTTCAATGCGATTATGCCTCTAAGTCGTGCCTCGACACGTGGGAGATATAGTCGCATCGAGGGTGTTATAAGTTGGTAATCAGAGCCTTCCCCGACCTTAGGAGCCCCATTGCTTGATCGTTTTAGCGGCCGAGTTGTGTCTAGAAAAATGTTTTGAGTCATTTAGGAATTATATATCGGAGAGTTTAGGAATTCTTTTTACTTCCCAGTCTCCTCATCGCTCTGGTAAGGCATCCTGACGTAGAGTTTTGACTCTTCTCTTCTCAAATTTCACTAAAAAAAATTTAGGATCACGTGGGTATCTTGGAATCGTTCCGATGGTTTAATGATGAGAACATTGTCTTGGTGCCTCCTGTCAAGGGTTTAGTGGAAGTGTCCCGGGGAGTTGAGCTCTGAGGTGTTGCCATCATAATTTTATCGTTGCAGTTCTGGAATACCTGAGTTTAGTACGCCGACATCGAAAATCTCTTTTATGCAGTTCGTTGGTGAGATAACCTCGACGCCACCCAGTACTGGGGCGGGAGTTCGGGAGTATCGCCATAACTTGTATAACGGATGCTTTTCGAAGGTTGAGGTAGATGGTTTCCGAAGGTTTCTTGGTTATGTGTTGAAGGATGGATACAGCTGGATGTAGGATTTGCTAGTTTGGGTGAGATATTATGCTTCCCCTGTATCCCCAACACCTGATTGCATAACCGGAAAGGTTCGGGAGTTTCATATGTGGGAATTCTTGTAGCTCTAGTTCTTCTTCCACGGATATTGGTTTGAGATTGGGATTTCTTACCGATTATTCGTTCTTGATCCGTACCTTATTGATTTATTTCTCTACCTGAATTCTACGTGGCTTCTCAATTTATGGATATGTGACCATTTCAAGAGGAATGCATTCGTTCATTTTGTTCAGATGTGAAGACTATATGTTGCAATTTTCATTCCGTTGGATTCAGCTTCAATATTTATCTGTCAATGTGCTAACGGTGGTCAATCTCTTCAGGATGGATCCTCCAACACGCACGACTCCGAATCATGATCCGCCACCACCTCCACCTCTAGAGGCATGGCAAGCTGTGATGGCCGCAACCAATGCAAACACACAGTTGATCATGCAAATTCTTCAAGAGCGCAATCAAGGCAACCAAGGGAATCAAGGCAGCAATCAGAATCACTTTGCTTCACTCAACCAGTTCCTTGCTAACGGGCCAAAGACTTTCATCAATTGTGTTGAGGCAACCGATGCTGACGATTGGCTTGTGGATCTGTGCAAGCATTTCGAGTGCAGTAACGTCAGGCCTGAGGACTTTGTTAAGTTCGCTTCCTTCCAACTCAAAGATCAAGATGCAGAATGGTTCCAGCAGTGCAAGGACTCCAGAGGTGGACGTGTTATCACTTGGGATGATTTCCGTCGAGATTTCCGAGCTCATCATATTCCTCAAAGCGTGGTTGAAAGCAAGCGTGAGGAATTCCGCAACCTGAAGCAAGGCTCTTTGTCTGTCTATGACTACAACAAGTTGTTCCAGAAGCTCGCTCGCTTTGCCAAGCAGGACGTCCCTGATAAGAAGAGCATGATATACCAGTTTAGGGGTGGTCTTAGAGAAGAAATTCAGCTAGCCCTTGTTCTCTTTGAGCCCTTGAGGTATGATGAGTTCTACAACATGGCACTGAAGCAAGAGGCTGCTCAGTTGAGGTGTGATGCTTCCAAGAAGCAAGTCAGAGATGTTACTCCTTCTTCCTCTACTCAAGTGGCCAAGCAGCAGAAGTATTGGCTTCCTCCTCCTCCGTTCCGTCAGCCGTATCAGCAGAAGAGCAAAGGTGGCAGTGGTTCTTCCCACCCACCCAACCCTGGCTTTAAGAAAAAGACTTCGTCTCAAGCTCCAAGATCGAGTGCTCCGTATCACCGTCCGCTTTCAGAGGTCACGTGCAACAAGTGCCAACAGAAGGGTCACTATGCCAACAAGTGTTTCAACCAGAGGCGTCTTCCTCCTCCTCCTCCTGTCAGATCGGCAAGTACAGCTATGGTCAAGTATAACCCCAAGCACACCAAGGTCAATTTGCTGAATGCAGCTCAGGCAGAGGACTCACCAAATGTGATTATGGGTAACCTTCCTGTTAACAATATTCCAGCTAAAGGTCTTTTTGACACTGGTGCATCGCTTTCTTTTATTTCAACTCCATTTGTGGCCAAGCATGATTTTGTGACCGAAAGGATTCCTGTTCCGTTGAAGATTGTGTCTCCGGGCAAGCAAATGACTTCTAACAATTGCGTCCCGGATGTCTCTATCACGTTGGGCGATTACAAGTTTCTCTCTTCTCCGGTGGTTCTTGGCAACTCGGATATTGATCTTATTCTCAGAATGGATTGGCTTACTAAGCACAAGGCACATCTTGATTGTGCAGCCAGGCAGATTCAATTGACTCATTCGTCTGAGGATGTAATTGTCTTTGCCGCTCGTGATGATACTAACCGTCTGTTTTCTCTCAATGAGAAGGGCGAACTCGATGCCATCTCACAAATTCCAGTCGTTTGCGAATATCAAGACGTTTTTTCAGAAGAGCTTCCAGGAATGCCTCCGCACCAGCTAGTTGAATTCGTTATTGATCTTGAGCCTGGTACGGAACCTGTGTGCAAGCGTCCTTACAAGCTCGGACCTGAAGAGTTGAAGGAGCTGAAGAAGCAACTCGATATTCAAGAGAAAATGGGTCTCATCCGGCCTAGTTCTTCTCCGTGGGGTTGTGGTGTTCTTTTTGTGAAGAAGAAGGATGGAACGGACCGACTTTGTGTTGATTACCATCCAGTGAACAAGAAGATCATCAAGTACAAATACCCACTTCCCGACATCAATGAGCTGTTCGAACAACTCAAAGGTGCCCAAGTATTCTCCAAGCTTGATCTCCGTATGGGTTATCATCAGATTCGAATCCGTGAGCAAGATATTCCGAAGACGGCTTTCAGGACAAGCTTTGGTTCATATGAATACACTGTCATGTCTTTTGGCCTCGTCAACGCTCCTCCGACGTTCTATCGCATGATGAACTTCATCTTCAACGCCTACACCAATGACTTCGTTTTGGTCTATCTCGACGACATTCTGGTTTTCTCCAAGAACAAGGAAGATCATGCCAAGCACTTGCATTTGGTTCTTGATAAGCTCAGAGAACATCATTTCTACGCCAAGTTCTCCAAGTGTGAATTTTGGCTTGATGAGGTTCTTTATCTTGGTCATATAATCTCTGCCAAGGGCATTGCCGTGAATCCTGAGAAGGTGTCTGCAATTGTGAATTGGGAACCTCCTCAGAACGTGAAGCAACTCCGTAGCTTCCTCGGTCTCGCAAGCTATTGCCGAAGATTCGTTGAAAACTTTTCTAAGATCGCGAAGCCTCTCTCTAATCTTCTCCAGAAGCACGTCAAGTACGTTTGGTCTCCGGAGTGTGACATTGCTTTCAACACTTTGAAAGAGAAATTGATCACTGCTCCAGTTCTGACTCCGCCTGATGAATCCAAGCCGTACGAGGTCTTTTGTGATGCCTCTCTCCAAGGTCTTGGCGCAGTATTGATGCAAGAGAAGAAAGTTGTTGCTTATACATCTCGCCAGTTGAAGCCTAATGAGAAGAACTACCCCGCTCATGATCTCGAGTTGGCGGCAGTTGTGCATGCTCTTTTGACTTGGAGACATCTTCTATTGGGAAGAAAAGTGGACATTTTCACTGATCACAAGAGTCTCAAGTACATCTTCACTCAGCCTAATCTCAACCTCAGGCAAACTCGATGGGTCGAAATGATTCAAGAGTATAATCCGAGTATTGAGTATACTCCAGGCAAGGACAATGTGATTGCTGACGCATTGAGCAGGAAAGCTTACTGCAACAGTCTGATTCTCAAGCCTTATCAACCCGAGCTTTGTGAAGTTTTACGCAAACTTAATCTACAAGTTGTTCCTCAAGGTTTCCTCGCCAACCTTCAAGTCTCTCCTACCTTAGAAGACCAGATTCGCCAAGCTCAGCTTCTTGATGCTGTGGTGAAAAAAGGTGAAGATTGGGATTGCCAAGAGTCAGCCCAAGTACAAGTGCAATCGCCTTGACGATAAAGATACTCTCTTCTTCGAGGATCGTATTGTGGTACCCAAAGGTGACCTCCGTAAAGTGATCATGAATGAGGCTCACAATTCTCTCCTCTCCATCCACCCTGGGAGCACGAAGATGTATCAGGACCTCAAGCAAGCTTATTGGTGGACTCGAATGAAGCGTGAGATCGCTCAATTCGTGAATGAATGTGATGTCTGCAGAAGAGTGAAGGTAGAACACCAAAGGCCAGCAGGTCTCCTCCAACCACTTGCCATTCCAGAATGGAAGTTTGACCGCATTGAAATGGACTTCGTGACTGGGTTTCCAAAGTCCAAGCGTGGCAATGATGCTATATTCGTTGTCATCGATAAACTCACCAAAGTGGCCCACTTTCTGCCTATCAAAGAGTCGATCACTGCAGCTCAATTGGCGGAACTCTATACCTCTCGTAATGTCTCTCTGCACGGTATTCCTCAAGTGATCTCTTCAGACCGTGGCAGCATCTTTACATCGAAGTTTTGGGATTCTTTTCAGAAGGCCATGGGCACCAACATCCGCTTCAGCACAGCTTTCCATCCTCAAACTAGCGGTCAAGTCGAGCGTGTCAACCAGATTCTTGAAGATATGCTCAGGGCTTGCGTGATCTCCTTCGGCATGAAGTGGGAGGATTGTCTTCCTTATGCTGAATTCTCCGACAACAACAGTTTTCAAGCAAGTTCGGGAAAGGCCCCATTTGAAATTCTGTATGGCAGGAAGTGCCGTACCCCTCTCAACTGGTCTGAAATCCGCGAACGTCAGCTTTTGGGTAATGACTTAATCACAGAGGCAGAGGAAATGTGCAAAGTCATTCGTGATAACCTCAAAGCAGCCCAATCCCGTCAGAAGAGCTACTATGATAGTAAGCACCGTGATTTGGCTTTCGAGATCGGAGATCATGTTTACCTCCGCATCTCTCCTATGAAAGGTACTCGTCGCTTCGGTATCAAAGGGAAGCTTGCCCCAGATACGTGGGACCTTTCAAGATTGTCAGCAAGAGAGGTGACCTCGCCTATCAACTCGAGCTTCCTTCAAACTTTGCAAATGTTCATGACGTGTTCCATGTCTCTCAGCTTCGAAAGTGCTTTAAGACTCCTGACCGCACCATCAACTTTGAGGACATTGAGCTCCAAGAAGAACTCTCTTATCGTGAGCACCCAGTTGCTATTCTTGAAGAGACTGAACGCAAGACTCGCAACAAGTCAATCAAATTTCTCAAAGTCAAGTGGTCACACCATTCCGATCGTGAAGCTACCTGGGAACGCGTGGATCACCTCCGTTCTGAGTACCTGGCGTTCTTTCAGTCCTAGATCTCGGGACGAGATCCTTTCTTAATGGTGGAGTGTTGTAACACCCCGGATGTAACTTTCCCAATTTGTACTCCAACTCTTGCCGTTTCCGGCGTTAAGTTAATTTATTATCTCGGGTTCGGGTCTTTGTCTCCGTGTGCTGTTGTCGTTGTCATGCATCTCATATCATGTCATCATGTGCATTGCTTTTGCATACATGTTCATCTCATGCATTCGAACATTTTCCCCGTTGTCCGTTTTGCATTCCGGCGCTTCGTTCTCCTCCGGTGGTCATTTCTACCTTTCTTTCATGTGTGGGGATTAAACATTTCCGGATTGGACCGAGACTTGCCAAGCGGCCTTGGTTTACTACCGGTAGACCGCCTGTCAAGTTTCGTACCATTTGGACTTCGTTTGATACTCCAACGGTTAACCGAGGGACCAAAAAGTCCTCGTGTATGTTGCAGCCCAACACCCCTCCAATTTGGCCCAAAACCCACCTAACTTTGCTCCATCATCTAGAGCTTTCGATCACGATCGTGTGGCCGAAAACCGCACCTCATTTGGACTCTCCTAGCTCTCTATGCCTATAAATAGGAACCCCTCGAAATATCCCGGATCCCCTCTCCCCGAAACCCTAAATCCACCTCGCGCCGCGTCGGACGTGTCCATTCCGGCCGGACACGCCGCCGCCAGCCACCCCGCGCTCGCCACGTGGCAAGCCGCCGCCACCTCCGCCCGCGGCTCGGCCGGCCCGCTTCGGGCCCCCGAGCCCATCGCCTCGCCCGCCGCCTCCTCCGAGCAGTCGCTGCCCGCGCCCTTCTCCGCCCGACGCCGCTCGCCCGCTCCGCCGCCACCGTGCCGCTCCGCCGCCACCGCACCGCTCCGCCGCCACCGCGCTGCCTCGCTGCCTGGCAGCGCCGCCCAGCCGCCGCCGTCGCCGGACCGCGCCGCCTCGCCGTACGGTCGCCGCCCCACTCCCCAGCCTCCTCCTCGCCGGCCTCGGCCGCTTCCTCACCGGTGAACAGGGCCCGGCCCCGCCTCGATTTATGCGCCGGGTCAAACCCTAGATCTTGGGGTAATTTTTTTTGTCCAAGTCCTCGAATTTTCAGTCCAAGTGCTCATGTTCGTAGCCCCGTAACTTTGCATCCGTAGCTCCGATTCATGCATATAGCATATCAAAATGTTCATCTCAGAGAGTACATCATTTCATTCCATTGCATCATTTTCATTTGAGTTCATCTTGATGCCCGAAATGCTGTTAGAAGAGGACTACTTGAGATTATTGTCAGATCTCCTAATCCGTTTAGGTTTTTGTCATTTTTGCCATGATTAATGTGTGCATGCTATGCCCTGATGCTCTACATGTGTTTTGTTAAGGATTTTGTCATCTTTTCAGAGGTGCAACCCATGTATTTTTGTGATGTGTGTGGTGACTTGTGCAAGCTTGCAAAGTGGTGCACTTGCTAATTCTGTTTTCAGGGACAGTAATTTCACTAAGTCCTGGACCTGTTTATCTCATGTTGCCATATGTTCATGTTGTTTCCTAGTGATCCGTGCCTCTTTTGAGGATGATCAGTAAGGATGTTTTGTTAATATTGTAGTGCTCTATCCATCCATGTCTTTGTTTGCAATTATGGAGCACCCTAGCTTGAGTCAATCGAGCTCTACTTTTGCTACTTTGTGAATCTGGGCAGATTGTCAACTTGTTTGCAATTTTGCCGGCGATGTTGTAGTTGATCAGTGCATGCTATGATATTGTTCTTGGCATGTCTAGATTGCATTTTGTGCCTTCTTGATGGGTGTATGCTTGTCTTGCCATGACTTGCACCGTAGTGAGTGCATCAAGCTCGTAAACATGCCTACTTGATATCTGTTTCAGCATGCTCCAGTTTTCACTAAGTATGAAAACTGATTATGTTTTTGCTATGTTCACATGCTTGCAATTGTATTTTCTGATCCCTTTTGGCTCAAGGTCACTAAGGGACTTTTGTTAAGCTCTTTGAGTAGGTCCATGCCATGCTTTACTTTCCCATGTTCAGATCCTGTAGCATGTAGTTTTGTTGCTCCGAAGAGGGCTACCTGATCTCAAATTCCAGACAAGTGTTGGTTTCACTAAGTCTGAGATCTGTTTGCCATATGCATTTTTGCCATGCTTGTTTGAACCTGTTAATGGATGATTTGGCCGTAGCTCAGTGCTAGAATTTTGTTAAGCATCTTGTATGCATCCCTTCCATGTATTTTGTTGTCATGTTTTGTTGTTGTAGCATGTTCATCGCATTGCATTTAGTTGGCTACTTGCTGTAAATCGCAGACCGGTGTCATATTTGAATCGCTTGCCATTTCCAAACCGTAAGTCCGATTCCGGCGTTCTTTATATTGTTTTCAAGCGATTTCATCTCATCTTTCCAATGGCACACTTGGATTTCCAAGTTGAGGCCAGGTTCATGCATTTCCTGTCATATCTTGCATTTTGCATCCCGCATCGCATCCCGCATAGCATATCATCTTTGCACCGTGTTGTTTGAGTTTGCACGTGGTTGATTGTATCCTTGTTGCTTGTTTGTCTTGTTTGGGTAGAGCCGGGAGACGAGTCCGCTAATGAGGAGCCCGTTGAGTTTGCTTTTGAGGATCCAGTCAACTCTGACAACTGTGCAGGCAAGATGATCATACCCTCGAAATCACTACTATCTTTGCTATGCTAGTTTGCTCACTCTTTTGCTATGCCATTGCTACGATGCCTACCACTTGCTTTCAAGCCTCCCAAATTGCCATGCCAAACCTCTAACCCACCATGTCCTAGCAAACCGTTGATTGGCTATGTTACCGCTTTGCTCAGCCCCTCTTATAGCGTTGCTAGTTGCAGGTGAAGATTGGAGGCCGTTCCTTGTTGGAACATTTATTTTACTTGTTGGGATATCATTATATTATCTTGTTATCTTAAAGCATCTATATACTTGGTAAAGGGTGGAAGGCTCGGCCTCTCGTCTAGTGTTTTGTTCCACTCTTGCCGCCCTAGTTTCCGTCACATCGGTGTTATGTTCCCGGATTTTGTGTTCCTTACGCGGTTGGGTTATAATGGGAACCCCCTGATATTTCGCCTTGATTAAAGCTTTTCCCGCAATGCCCAACATTGGTCTTACCATTTGCCACCTAGCCTATTTTTCCCTTGGGTTTCCGAAGCCCAAGGGTCATCTTATCTTAAACCCCCCCGGGCCAGTGCTCCTCTGAGTGTTGGTCCAAATAGAGCCACTTGCAGCGCCACCTCGGGGCAACTTGAGGGTTGGTTTTAGTTGTACGTAGTGTTCATCTGTGTGTGCCCTGAGAAAGAGATATGTGCAGCTCCTATCGGGATTTGTCGGCACATTCGGGCGGTGTTGCTGGTTTTGTTTTAACCTGTCGAAGTGTCTTGAGTAACCGAGATACCGAGTCTGATCGGAACATCTTGGGAGGAGGTCTATTCCTTCGTGGACCATGAGAGCTTATCATGGGCTAAGTTGGGACTCCCCTGCAGGGATTTGAACTTTTGAAAGCCGTGCCCGCGGTTATGGGCAAATGGGAATTTGTTAATGTCCGGTCGTAGATAACTTGAACCTTAACTTAATTAAAATGAATCAACTGAGTGTGTTACCGTGATGGCCTCTTCTCGGCGGAGTCCGGGAAGCGGACACGGTGTTGGAGTAATGTTTGCGCAGGTTGTTCTCTAGTTTCTCGCTCGTGCTTTGCCTCCTCTTCTCGCTCTCTTTTGCGAATAAGTTAGCCACCATATTTGCTAGTCGCTTGCTGCAGCTCCACATATATTTACCTTGCCTTACCTATAAGCTTAAATAGTCTTGATCGCGAGGGTGCGAGATTGCTGAGTCCCTGTGGCTCACAGATTACTATTACACCAGATGCAGGGCCTGATGATTCCGCTCAAGGAGACGCGTATGAGCTCAAGTGGGAGTTTGACGAAGACTCTCAACGTTACTATGTTTCCTTTCCCGATGATCAGTAGTGGTGCCCAGTTGGGGGTGATCGGGACCGTGTCGCTTGTTGGGTTCTCTTTTATTTTGGCGTCGTAGTGGGGCCATGAGTGTTTGGATGATGTCATGTTATTTATGTACTTGATTGACGTGGCGAGTGTAAGCCAAACTATGTTATCTACCCTTTCATTATTATATTACATGGGATGTTGTGAAGATTGCCTAACTTGCGACATATGCCTTCAATGCGATTATGCCTCTAAGTCGTGCCTCGACACGTGGGAGATATAGTCGCATCGAGGGTGTTATAGGCGTGTTGACCTCTCTGTTGTGCCTAGGTAGGGCTGCGACGTGTTGATCTTTCGAGGCCGGGCATGACCCAGAAAAGTGTGTCCGGCCAAATGGGATCGAGCGTGTTGGGTTATGTGGTGCACCCCTGCAGGGAAGTTAATCTATTCGAATAGTCGTGATCTTCGGTAACAGGACGACTTGGAGTTATACCTTGACCTTATGACAACTAGAACTGGATACTTAATAAAACACACCCCGTCCAAGTACAAGATAAAACCGGTGATCGCTCTCTCACAGGGCGACGAGGGGAGGATCATCGGTTAGGATTATGCTATGCGACGCTACTTGGTGAACTTACCATCTACTCTCTTCTACATGCTGCAAGATGGAGGTGGCCAGAAGCGTAGTCTTCGACAGCACTAGCTATCCCCTCTTATTTCGGCATTCTGCAGTTCAGTCCATATATGATAGCCTTAGTCCTTTTGATACCAATGCATACATATGTAGTGTAGCTCCTTGCTTGCGAGTACTTTGGATGAGTACTCATGGTTGCTTTGCTCCCCCTTTTCCCCCTTCCTATACCCGATTGCTGCGACCAGACGATGGAGTCCAAGAGCCAGACGCCACTGTCGATGACGACTACTACTACTCGAGAGGAGCCTACTACTACGTGCAGCCCGCTGACGACGACCAGTAGTAGTTTAGGAGGATCCCAGGCAGGAGGCCTACGCCTCTTTTGATCTGTATCCCAGTTTGTGCTAGCCTTCTTAAGGAAAATTTGTTTAACTTATGTCTGTACTAAGATATTGTTGCTTCCGCTGACTCGTCTATGATCGAGCTCTTGTATTCGAGCCCTCGAGGCCCCTGGCTTGTAATATGATGCTTGTATGACTTATTTTATTTGTAGAGTTGTGTGGTGATATATTCTCGTGAATCCCTGATCATGATCATACACGTTTGCGTGTATGATTAGTGTACGATTGAATCGGGGGCGTCACAAAGGCAAGCTTGGCGAACAACTATGGAGATTCTTTCTTATGTAACCGACTCTATGTAACCCTAGATCCCCCCGGTGTCTATATAAACCGGAGGGTGTAGTCCGGAAAGGATATACTCAATACCCTAGTCATACATGCTAGACTTCGTGGTAGATCAACTCTTGTAATACTCATATCCATCAATATCAATCAAGCAGGACGTAGGGTATTACCTCCATCAAGAGGGCCCGAACCTGGGTAAAACTTAGTGTCCCTTGTCTCCTGTTACCATCAACCTTAGACTCACAGTTCGGGACCCCCTACCCGAGATCCGCCGATTTTGACACCGACACCGGGCAACCAAACTATTGACCAAAGACATGATTTGGAGCCAATGCATATAATTCTAAATTCGGGGTGCCGGACTATACTTATAAAAAGTGTTCGGACTTTTGTTGCCGTAGTGTGGGGTGCTATGAAGCCCTTGGCAAGCATCAAACGTACCGAAGTGTATGGGTGCTACCTGATAAAGTTACCAGAAAATACAAAACATGAAGAAAAAGAAGAACAAGTGATAAGCTAGGGCCGTAAAATTTGCACCGCAAACAGTTCTTATTATAATTTCATTGGTGCGTTAAATCATGTTTATACAAGTAATGCAATAAGAAGGAGGCTAGTTACTATGCCTTAACCAAGGGAGAGCTGCACGTGGGTCCTGAAAAATAGGTAGAGTGATCGTTAACGAAACCACCTAGAGAAGTCCCACATATGCGTGTGCTTCCTGTCGCCTTAGTGTGTTTGCCCTTCAAGAGTACCGATGATCAGGCCATCAGATGGGGCCTGCAGGATTGAAACCTGAAAAGGAAACGAATAAAAGTGAAAGTATGTGTGTATCCGGTGTCGGTTAAGCCGTACTGTGGATCACAAGCTAGCTATGCCTCCATCGATGCCCATGGAATTTTGAGTGCATAGTTCTGTACGTGCGGTGTGAATGCCACCACTTGATCGGGACTGAGATGGAGGCCGGATTGCTAGTCGAGCTCCTGACGAGCCGAGCTGTCCTGCTGCAGGATAGTTCGGATCCTCTTGACGGTGTCCATGGGCTTGGCAACCGAATGAAGGTTCTGCTTGAGAAGTCCGCTCTGTACTTCTGCTGCTAAGGCGCCTGTGTGCTCTTCTGTATGGAGGGAGCGTTTCGTATTTCCACTGACTGTTATGACGCCACGTGGGCCGAGCATCCTGAGCTTGAGATAAGCATAATGTGGCACTGCGTTAAATCGGGAGAATGTGGTTCGTCCAAGCAGCGCATGATAGCCGCTGCGAAAGTGAACGATATCGAAGATTAAATCCTCGCTTCGGAAGTTGTCCGAAGATCCGAAGACAACCTCTAGTGTGATTGAGCCCGTGCAGCGGGCCTCTACGCCCAGTATGACTCCTTTGAAGGTAGTCTTTGTGGGTTTGATCCGTGATGGATGAAAGCCCATTTTGCGCATTGTATCCTGATAGAGCAGGTTGAGGTTGCTGCCAACGTCCATCAGGACTCGTGTCAGGTGGAACCCATCAATTATTGGGTCCAGGACCAGTGCGGCTGATCCGCCATGCTGGATACTGGTCGGATGATCTCGATGGTCAAAAGTGATTGGGTACGATGACCATGGATTGAATTTTGGGGCGACTGGCTCAATCGCATAGACGTTCCTTAGTGTGCGCTTGCGCGCCCTCTTGGGGATGTGTGTAGCATATATCATGTTCACCGTTTTGACTTGAGGGGGAAACTTCTTATGTCCCCCTGTGTTTGGCTGCAGGGGCTCCTCGTCATCCTCCTCGCTCTATGATCCCTTTTCCTTGTTCTCGGCATTTAAGTTGTCGGCTTGCTTAAAAACCCAGCAATCTTTGTTGGTATGGTTGGCTGGTTTGTCTGGGGTGCCATGGATTTGGCACGTACGGTCGAGTATGCGGTCCAGGCTGGATGGTCCCTGATTGTTTCTCTTGTACGATTTCTTTCACTGGCTAGACTTGGAGCCGCTGAATCCGGCATTGACTGTAGTGTCGTCGGTGTTATTACCGTTGCTTCGGCGCTTGTGTCTGTTACATCGGAGCTTGTCGTTGCTGTTTTTGGCCTCAGAGAGGCCTGCGTTGCTAGCCGTATTTTTACTACGAGCCAGCCAGCTGTCCTCACCCGCACAAAGGCGGGTCATAAGTGTCGTGAGGGCTGCCATAGATTTCGGCTTTTCTTGGCCGAGGTGGCGGGCGAGCCATTCGTCGCGGATTCTATGTTTAAAGGCCGCTAGGGCTCACTACAAAAAAAATACACTTCCGTGATGATACATGTTTGTCATGCATGTACATCCATGACAAATTTATGACAGAATCAAGATAGTCATACATGTGCTATCATAGAAGTGTTCCATGACATTACCAAAATTATCATCACGGAAGTGTCCACTTCCATGACGATAAATCGCGCGTCACAGAAGTGCTTTCATCAAGGGTGACCGACACGTGGCATCCACCGTAACGGAACGCCGTTAAGCTATCGGGTTGGGTTTTGGATCCGATAACCCGTTAACAGCCCCGACCAATTTCCACGTGTAAAATTCTTATTGGCCGGACGAAACACATGTCAGCTCGTCAGTGGGTCAGATAGGTGCCTATGATACGTCGACACATGGCACGGCCCAACAGAGGCCCATTCCTGTGAAAAGGCCGGCCCATTTGACTTGGTCAAAAGGTGGAGGGCCGGCCCATGGAAAGCCTGTTAACGGCTTGTTCGCATATAGCCCATTTACAGCCCACTAACCCAAGGCCCGTTATGCCCTATCCGAATTAGGCCCAGTAGCGTCATCTGGGCCATCCAATATGATTCTAGCCCGTTTTCACTTTTCGCCCATGTATGGCCCGTCATGTCTTTCGGCCCATATGAGGCCCTATGTAACTCTTGGCCTATTAATGGCCCGTGGTGAAACTGGCCCGTAATGAACAGTGTATCACTTTACACCCATTAACGGCCCGTGCTGAAACTGGCCCATAATGAACAGTGTATCACTTTATACCCATTAACGACCCATTATTCCGTTGGGCCGTTTCTAGCCCATGTTATATTTCGGCCTTCTCAGAGCCCATTTATTCTTGGGCTCGTTTCCAGCATCCGTTTACTTACGGCCCATTACTGTCATTTTCTTCTTGTGGGCCAAATTCAGCCTGTGGTTACAGTCGGCCCGTTTATGGTCCGTTAATACGTTGGGCCGTTTTTATAGCGTCATCAAATACGGCATATCAATGATGGCTCGTTACGGTCGGCCCATGAACGGATGATTCCAACTCTAGCCCGTTTACGGCCATAATGCGGCCTGTTATTGGCCCATGTTTGGCCAATCAATCATACGGCCCATATAAGGCCCATTGATGATACGGCCCGTAGAAGGCCTACTTTTTCTACGGCCCGTAGAAGGCCCACTGTTTCTAAGGCCCGTAGGAGGCCCGGTGTCACTATAGTAAATATTAGCCCATGGTTATTATGGCCTAGTTTTAAAAAATAGGTTATTGCAGCCACTAGTTAACCGCGGAAAAAGAACTGCAATGACTACAAGCAAACAAATAAACAAGACAACAAGGAAATAAATAAGAAAGCAACTAACGCTAGGCTATCACGGCTATTACACATATTACATCCACTGGGCATCAAAGTTCGCCACCAGTGCAAATATAGGGAACAAAGCAGCATATCATATACACTGGCCGTCAAAATTGGCCACCAGTGCAAATAAATGCGGCATCCAAACAAGAAGCATAACTGAAACAACTTCAGAAGAGCTCAAGAAACGTTATCCTGGGTATCCACCATGCTGGCGATAAGCTTAGCAAGCTGATTAGCTTTGTCCTGTTTGGCGCTAAAATCCTCCAATGCTTGTTGTTGCACCAGAAAGTATGCATCTGAGTGCTCCAGGGACTTCCGCAGTCCTTCCACTTCTTGTCGTAGCACAGCTGATCGATGTCTTTCAGCTTGTAGTTGAGACTCAAGAAACCGAACTGATTCAGAAAGTGAGTTTGAATAGCTTGTGCAAGCGGTAGTGGCCAGTAACTCCAACACTAAACCAAGACAGGATGTGTCACTATCTTGAACCTTATCTGCATTACTTCCTTTACCGTTGCTTAATAAGGCACTCTTCCCCAATATTTTGTCAGCATTCTAAAAGAAGAAACAAGCAGACACATAACAAGTTTAGCATGTACTAGTATATGAAACTCATTTCGGTGAACCAGATCATTAGTAAGGTGGACAGGATTAAACTACCAAGTCTTCTATTGCCAAGTACTAGTACATAATAAAAGCATCAAACAAACATATATCTATGTCCTATGGTAGCAATGGAATCTTAAATTAGAACAGTTGTTCTTCAGGTTTAGGCACTTGTTCTACATGAACAGAGTACAGTAAGACGCAAGAATATAATACTTAAAAATAGAAAATGAGCTCATAGACCTTACCACATTCTTGGTTTGTGACCAGTACAAAACAAGGCGTTCCCAGTCATCGTCCAGTAAATGTGTCTTAGGAGAACGTAAGGGAATTTGATGAGTTTCTTTGCCGATGAAGTACGTTTTCTTCAGGTAATTCCGATACTACCACCAAGCATTCTTGAAGATAGCAGAGGTATTAGCACAGGTTACCTCATCCTGAGTTTCCAAATCGGTCCTTCTCTATAGAGAAAAATGGGAAAATTTGTTGTATTATAACCATCATGGAGGTAGGATGTATGGGACGAAGCAAAGTAATTGCCATGAATAACATTACTTACACATAACTCCTGGACAAACACCTGCAACTGGCATTTTCCTTCATCTTCAGTATAATATTTCCAAGATGGGAAGATACGCACATACGATTCAACAACATCAAATGCGATAGATACTAAACTACGACTAGCTGGTTGTGCTTCCTCCACAGGAATAGGCGTACTAACTGGTGGATTTGGGGTTCGTCGTGATAGTACTGGCCCTTTGGGCACTGGAGCTGCCTTACTAACTGCTCTTGTTTGGGAGCTTTGTGGTGGAGATGGTGTTGTGTCAACAGGAACTGGGTTACTATCGGTTGGGGTTGGGGTTAGATTGGGTGAAGCTGGTTCTCTGTCCATCGTAGTAGGGGTACAATCTGCGAGAGTTTGGGTTATGTGTGGTAGGGCTGGTTCTTGTGCATGTACAACCGGGGTGCTATCTCCACCAAGAGGAAGCACTATTTTATTTGAAGACCGTGTTTTTAGTCCGCTAGATACTGGCATCACCCGCTCCAATTCAAATGGCTGATAAACAGGAAACATAGTTGAATGTACAGACATTGTATGAGAGACAGATGCAATAGATAGTGTGGAAAAAAGAGGGCATGAAATAGTTGACATGTATATTGTTTAACTAAAACGGATAGCATGACATAATTTCACATATATGATGTCTATCTAAACTGGATTGCATAACATAACATAATTCAAAGATATGATGAATAACTAAACAGGATCGCATGACATAATTCACCTACATGTTATCTAAGTAATCAGGATCGCATCATTTAATTCACATATGTGATTTATATGCTAAACAGAGGGCATTCGATATGATGTCTGAACTAAGAACATGGTGTTGAATATAGTGTATATGATGTCTAAACTATGCAATGCAAGACACCATATGCATGATATGAGTAGTATAACCGTGCCAAGTTAGAGCATACACCTCAGTGGGGGAATAGGACTGGTCATCTGTCTCCGAATCCATCTCTGAGGAGCTATCGGGACCCAACAAGAGATCTTCTTTGACAGGTAGCACTGTCTTCTCTGAAGGCCTTGTTTTCACTCCAGATTTTTCCATCTCCCACCCAAAAGGCTGATTCATAGGAAGAGTAGTTTAATGTACAAACATTGTCGACAAATGGAAATGTAATGAAGAAAAGCATGGGCAAGATATCATTCAAATATATGATGCCTGGTTAAACAGGATGGCATTGCACATTTCACATATATTATGGTTGGCTAAAAGACATGAGAATGCATAATTCCCATATATGATATAGAAACTAAACAGGTGGCATTACAGAACATGTCTAAACTAAGCAGATGACATATATGATGTCAAAAGTAGGCATTGCAAGGCAACATATGCATGATATGACTAACATCATCATGCCAAGGTAGAGCAAACACCTTGGGGGGTAAATAGGAGTGGTCAGCGGCGTCCAAATCCGCCTCGGAACAGATATCTTCCTCTGGATTACAATCTGGAGAGGGGTGGGGAGGGTTTGCCATTGAACCCACCATGGAATGATGTCTGCATGACATTGTATTGCCGCACAAAACTCTTCTCTTTTTCTCTACATGTTCAGCATGACTGTGCACAATATCTGACATGCATACGAAAAAAATATGGTGAGATTATGTAAGGAGAGCATGCAGAAATTTAGAGTGATGGTAACAACTAGTGGATCGATGTTTTTCCGTTGAACCAAAATAGCCCTAATGGATCGACGTGAATGTATAGTAATAAGTGATGCAACAAGTGTACAATGTCTTTGCCGTAGCCGTGTCAACCTCAGCATCATTGGGTTGGTCGCTGAAGCAGTGAGGCAGAGGTGGCTGTCGGAGGTGTGGAGGAAGATTTGAGGAATCTGTAGATGGCATCCAGGGCACTGCTCTATTGTGATGGATCGTTCTGTCGTTGGAGCAGCTCCGGTGAGCCGTAAGACGTCAAGGCTGAAGCAGCACAAGACAGACATCGTCAATCTCAAGTGGGATTCTAATAGCATCTCCAATAGATGATGTAAAATGGATGTAAAATTAACATCAAGAAAAACCACCTGACTACAACAGATGAGGTAAAAACTGTTGACTCTAAACTTAACTGTCGAAACTGAAATTTATTGTGGAATCTGAATGCTACTGTCGAAACTGAACGCAATGGTAGCAGAGAGGCACTTGACATGTAGTTTAGGGAGGGCCTGCGGTTCATCCTCAACCTGCACCCCCCTGAGCCGCCAGCCACCACCGGCCGAACCGCGAGCCCCAGCGCCGCCTCGCCGCCCCGAAACAACTCACCACCACCGCCCCGGCCAGCCATCTAGGCCCCCCGCCCCCGCCCCCCACCCTGAACCCTAAGATAGATAGTGGGGTACCTCTCCGGCGAGCCCCCATCCCCGCTGCGGGTGGTTCTTCCTTAACTCCGGCGAGCCCCCCAACCCCTGAAAATCGACTGAGCCAAAAGTCGATTCAGTCGACTGAAGTGTGGCTTAATCGGAGCAGAGCAGTAGCACGAGCAAGGGGGAGAGCAGCAGCAGCAGTTGGGCGAGCGAGCGAGCGAGCGAGAGGCGGAGCAGCAGCAGCAGATCCGGCTGGTATGGACGCCGCCGCCGAAGGGGCCACACACTGGGGGAGAGACGCCATGGAGATGTCGCCCGCGGAGCCGAATTCAAGGTAGCCGCTCCATGGGGGTGCGGGATGGAGCACCGTCGGAGCCGGGAGGTCGAGTTATGGAAAAGGTGCGATGCGATGAGTGTACAACCTCTTTGGTGGCGCCGAGTAGGCATCGGCTTCGTCCGAGGAGTCGGTGAGGATGTTGCGGTTCCCGTGGAGCAGGTTAAGGCGGCGCTGTGGGGATGGAGCAGCCGCGATATAAGAGGCGATCGTCGGAGCAGCTCCTTGGAGGTGGAGGATGGGGCGGCTGAACCGGTGGGACAGTGAGATGGATGACGGATCCTCATCCGGGGAGGTGGACGAGGGACGTCGAGCTTTTGCGGTGGACGACATCATCGGGGAAGAGGCTCTGGCTGGGCAGCGGTGACGTGGCGGACGAAGGAGGGTGGGGTTTCGCGGCTGGAGCGGAGAGGTTATGGCGGCTTGGGATTTCGAATGGCGAAAAGGGGGCGATGGGAGGGGGTCAAGCATGACTTAGGAACGCGCTTGTCCAAAATGTAGGGTGTGCTACAAAAGTACCCCCCACCGATTTGAACTAGCGGCCCTTTCGGCTCGGGGTTAGAAGGGGGATTTCGCGTGTCGGGATTTGGCAGCTGGAGGGAGTTTTCGCGCGCGTTGTAATTTCGGGATAGCAAGGCGCGGGTTGTGAAGGCGCCAGTTTTGGGAGCACGATATCTGAATTTTCGGGATACAACAAGACGGGGGTTGAATTTTAGGGACAATCCTAACGTGTAGTAATATTGTACTTGTACTTATGTAACACCCCCAGTGTCACGCTACAGTAACCCTCTATGATTAAGCCTAATCATTTGGCTAAAGAATATTTAATCACCTTTGTTATTTATCTCTTTTCAACTCCCATCTGAATTCAAATTCGAATCATAAGTGAAATTTTAAGTTGCACAAAAGTTGCTGGAAAAATGTTCATCATTTAGCAAATATTCCAGTACAATTTGATGTAAAGAAAAACATCATCACTCCTGTGCTCAAATGGACACTAACATTTATAACAGTGCCATTCCAGCAATTTAAAATGCAAATTCATTTATGAAAATTCCAAATGAATCTAAACCCCTCCCAAAAATAATTGTGGTTGTGCCTAAAAATGCACTGGACTTTTATGATCCAGTTCCACATTGTTCCTAAATCATTAGGGTCCCCATATAAATCATTTTCCTTCTCTGGTAATAAAAAAAGGGAAAAGCAGAAGAGAGAGAAAAGAGAAGCCCCCCTCCTATTTCTCCCTTGGGCCTCTGCCCACCCGGTACCAATCCAGCCCCCCTCCTATTTCTCCCCTGGGCCTCGGCCCACCCGGTGCCAATCCAGCCCCCCATAGCCCCCCTGGTCGCCTTCGACCTCCCGCTCCGCTACAGGAGGACGACCGAGGGCGCGCGTCCTTGCCGTTGCCGTCGAACCACCTCGCCACTTGCGCCGCTACAGGGAGCCGTAGGAGGATAAGAGCATCCCCGAGCCATTCCCCCTCTCGCCGAAATATTTCCACCTCGCTCTCTCGTGCCCGCGCCCCCCTCCTCAGATCCCCTTTCACCCACGAGTCCACGAGCCACTCCGCCGTTCGCTTTGTCGACCTCGACCATCGGTTTGAACTCAGCGCCGTTGCAACGCCCCGTTGGAGGTCATCTTCAACCTCGGACCACCGCCGGCATTCATCTTCGATTCCGACGCCATCGAGCCCTCCCCGAGCCCCCTTATGCACCTCTACAAGGCCGCTGTGAGCCCCACTTCCTTCCCCTCTCCTCCGTGCATCTTCCCCTGCCCATAGCTGCTTCCCCATCGCGCCCGAGACCACGACGAGCTAGCGGTCGCCACGGCTCCGCCCGTGCTCACCGGCCTCTAGCGACGACCGCCTGCACGGTGCACCCCTGCCCGTGCGCCCGTACGTGGCCCCACTACCGCCACCTGCTGCTGCCGCTCCGCACGCTCCGGCTTCGCCTCAGCCGCTGCTTCCGCGGCCTCGCCTTGCCCTGGCCACGCCCGTCGCTGCACCGCTGCTCCCGACTGCCTCGCTGCTGCCCGCGCCACTAGCTCCGCCCGGCCTGCCGCTGCTCTGCTCCCATACCCAACCTTCAACGCGCGCACACCCGCGCGAGGCAGCCGCCCGCACCGTGCCTGGGCCCCGTCCCTGCTTGCCGCCACTGCCGCCTCCTGCTGCTTCACGCTGCGGCTGCAGCCGCCACGCCTGACCTACGCGCTCGCTCGCCTGCGCTGGCCCTGCTCGCTACAGCGGCCGCTGCTGCTCCTCCCTTCCCCTGCTCCCCCCGCTGCTCGTGCATGCCGCCTGCCTCTGCTCGCTGCTTCCGATCGCCCCCGCCTTCGCCCGCCACTGTCGGCGGCACCCTGTGCCGCGCCCGCCTACAGGCGTCGTCGCCACCTTCACGTGCCTCCCCAGCGCCCCGACCTGCTGCTCCTGGCCGCAGTCGCCGAGCGCCGGCACCTGTGCCTCTGTACTGTCTGGCCTCGTTTAGTTTAGGAACTAATCCCCATTAGTGCTAACCCCCCTCCTAATTGGTGTATGACACATGGGTCCCATCTACTAACTCCCCCTTTAAATCAATATGTTAAAAATAAAAGTGTTCCTATGACAGGTGGGACCCCTATACTATTTGTGTGGATAAGATCAAATAGAGCCCCTCTATGACATGTGGGCCCCATATGTGAGTTGGACCTGTCAACTCTGTCAACTTTGACTGTTGACTGGTGACTGGGCAGTCAGCACGACCCACATGTCATACACCTACACACATTTCTAGGTACACTCCTGTGTACCCAAAGCAATTTATCTATTTATTTATTTTTGAGTTAAAATAAATCCAGTATTTCCAAAGTGGTTTATATCTTTGAAAAATCTTATAAAATAATTCATAGCTCGGATCGAAAAACTTTATATTTGAAAGTTGCCCAGAAAAATCCAACGAATCCAAGTGCGCGGTCCTTTCACCTGTCACATGCCCCTAGCATGCTGAACATGGAACCGTCCCCTCTCTGTCATCTGTCCGGAATCCGCCTAACGCCGGGAATTCATCCTCGGATGTTTATCCCCTCCGTCTGCAACATGTAGTACTACGTTACGGCAACCTTAGCTCTGCTCGTCGTCATGTTGTGCCTTGTGATGCATTGTTTACTCTGTATTTACTGTTTTCGTCCCCCTCTTCTCTCTGGTAGACCCCGAGACCGATGATGCCGCTGTGATCAACTACGTCACCGGCGACCCCTCCTTCTTGTCTGAGCAACCAGGCGAGCAAACCCCCCTTGAGCATTCCGATATCGCCCACTTCTTTCCCTCTCATGCTTGCATTAGAACTTTTATTGCTTTCTGTATGATCCTACTCTGATGCATAGCTTGTTGTTGTTACTTGCTTTCATACCTTATCTGCTTATCCTAAACTACTTAGTATAGGTTGGTTAGTGATCCATCAGTGACCCCCACCTTGTCCCGGTTGCCCCGCGTTATGTTCGATGACTCGATCAACGTGAACGACGTCCAGGCCCCGACACCGCACATCAACCCCCCTTAGTTGTACGACTCTGTAGAGTTACCATCGAGTGCCGAGGGTGGAACCTCTTACATCACTCCTGATGAGACCTCTGTAGTGTAGCTATCCGGTCGTGGTCATCGAGGGTGATTTTCTCCTTAACCACTTCCGATACGGCTTTGTCGTGCAACCCCTGAAGCGTGAACCTCGAGGGTGGATCCTCTTACGTTCACTTTGATGGTTACATCGAGTGGAATTCACATGGGTGATTCCTCGGGTTTTCCCTTTGGTGTTAGACACACAGTTACTATGGTTACTATGAATTTACACTGATCCATGTTACTAAAGACGGGTCGACCTTGAGGGGTACCCGCGCGAGCTTAATTGCGAGTGATGTGGAGTCAGGTTGACCTGGAAGGTGCCTGTGAGATACTTTCGAGGCGTGGCCGGGCATTCTTGGCCCTTGCGGCAAGTACTCGAGATGGGGCGACGGGGTCACATCAATCGTGAGTCTCTGCTCGTTACCGCGCGTTCCTAATCCACTACGATTTGGATATTTGATCCGAGGGGCCTCTGGCCTGATAGCACTAACCATCACGTGGGCATTGTATGGGCGTTCTGCGTCGTATACATCAACCGAAGCTTAATAGACGTTAGCGACTGAGCGGCGCGCGCCGGGTTGGACTGCGTAAGATCCTGCCTTGTTGAAGGAGGTAGCTAGGTATGCTCACCGGCCGCCCACGCAACATGCAGGAGTTCCCAGGGAGATGGCCCATGACCCCTGGGGGCATATGTTTAGTCCGGTGTGCTGGCCTCTCTGTTAAGCCTAGGTCGGGTTGCGGCGTATTGTTTGGCCGAGGTCGGGCATGACCCAGGAAAGTGTGTCCGGCCAGAGTTAATCAAGCGTGGTGGGTACTTTGAATGAGTACTCACGGTTGCTTTGCTACCTCTTTTCCCCCATACCCGATTAATGCGACCAGATGACGGATCCCAGGCGCCAGACGACACCACTGATTACTACTGCTATCCCGAGGATGCCTACTACTACGTGACAGCCGCTGATGACTTGGAGTAGTGAGGAGGCTCCCAGGCAGGAGGCCTTGCCTTTTCAAGCGATGTTGTTTTTGTGCTAGCCTTCTTAAGGCAAACTTGTTTAACTCATGTCTGTACTCAGATAATGTTGCTTCCACTGACTCTTGTCTATTCGAGCTTATGTATTCGAGCCCTCGAGGCCCCTGGCTTGTAATATAAAGCTTGTATTATTTTAATTTGTGTCTAGAGTTGTGTTGTGATATCTTCCCGTGAGTCCTTGATCTTGATCGTACACATTTGCATGTACGATTAGTGTATGGTCAAATTGGGGGCGTCACAAGTTGGTATCAGAGTCGACTGCCTGTAGGTAGCCCCCTTTCAAATCCTTGGCCGAAGTTGAGTCTAGTCATTGGAAAACTTTTACTAACATGGCTGTGTGGCTTACGGTCCCACGTTGCCATTGGGTGGTACTAGGATCTTTTATTCCTCGTCTATACTCTGGGGCTCTGATCTCTCTTCCATTCGGGTTAAAACTTTTACTAACTCTGACTTTAGGTTCTCGTAACTACTTTCTCCCGGAGAGCCCCTTCATTCCAGATGATCGCCTGCTTCACCAAAAGACTTCAAAGATACTCTCTGATGTTCTCCCGAGAACATGTGCTCATCACTTTTTGCAAGTCCCTTCCACCGATAACCCCTATGGATAACAACATACAACTAGCATTCATACTTCCATTCCCCGTTGCTCTTGTTATTACAAGATGCCCCGAAGTACTTCTGTTGTTCGGAGAATCCTTTGAGCTTACTGCCTTGTAGTTCTTTGCCACATGAATACCCCTATGGATAATTCCTCGCACTTATCGAGTATCTGTTCATCCAAGTTGTTCATATGCTTTCCAAACTACCGAAAAATGCTATCTGATCTTTCAAAACCCTATGTAGCCTATTGCTCTTGCTTCTCCTTGTCTGCTTGCATTATGGATGCTTCCCATATGTGTAGCAATATTCATTAGTATCCTTTGACACCGTGTTTTTGATCCTATTGTTTCAACATGTGTGTGAAGGCACGCAATCATCAATTGATCCTTCTAAATTATCTTTCCGACTCAGACGTCATTTTGAACATGAGCTGGTTCTCGACCAATCTATTTGTCATTGATTGTGCCCCTAGGTCTATTCTACTTATCCATCCTTGATCAGAGCATATGCTTCTGATCCTTCGTTTTGGAAATCATAATTCCTTTGTTATCTAAGCATCGAGTTATTCAGTTGTTCTATAATCCGATGCCTTTGCATTTTTCTTCCTCTGATTGAGTACCAATACTCACATCAACTCCATTGTGGACCGGCAGGCCCATTGCTGGGTTGTTATCCGATAGTGTCCTTCACATCCAAGATCTTGTGAGTTTTTCCCTGATACATAATACCTTCGGTAAATTGTATCATCTGCTTTGACTTTGATACTCTGCTTTCGAACTCGTATCTTTTGCTTGGTTGATGGTTGCATAGACTCGTAAAAATGCCCCGATCGGTTGAACTTATGCCTTCCATAATCCGTGTGACCCAAGAGTTCTCACGAGTCTTACTTTTCTGGTACTTCGCCAGATAAATCTTCTGCACTACAACTTCTTCGAAAACGAGAAGTGAATGAAAGGTTATGCATTGAAGAAGTGGGAGTCGACCTTGAACCTTTGTGTTCATGCCCATGGACACGATGTAGAACTTATCGTGGAAGTTGCTCGTAAAAATATTTTACCCCTTGTTATAAGTTCATCTTGTATCGGTGGTTTGATCATTCATAAACATGGTTCCGACCATAGTTTCTCCTTAATTCCATTTCCCGGACAAGTTAAAATACTTGTCTCCTGCAAGTCATTTCATCTGTCCAACCTCTATTTTGATCTACCTCGAGTATTGCCCCCTGTTATCTCGAGGATATTGTGTCATTGCACCACCTCTTGTGAATTCTCATTGGAATGATACTCCATCACATCATTCTTAGCCTGATCGGCTATATCATTATCGTGCTAATTTTAACTATGCTACCCGGTCCTTCTTCCCGGAGCACAACTTCCGACGATGAGCTAAGCTTACGTCGATCTCCCTCATCTTATCATTTTGCCTTGAACACCAAGCTTAATTTCGAGTTTGTATCGTACCCATGGTTCCAATAACCTTTCAATTCATCATTCCTTTGACTGGATGTCATCGCCAATCGATTGCATCTTCATGAAATCTCTCGACAAATGTGTCGTGATCATCATCAACATTCTGAGATTTTCCAGGATATCAATCGAATTCGTGATAAGAAATACCATCCTTGACCTTTGATGATTTGAGTTATCATCGAATACTCCCATTCTTTCCAACACATGTTTGATCATGTCTTGGTTATACCTTGGACTCCTTGCTATTCCTGCAATTGTTCCTTGAGTATTTCTTGTGATCTTCAACTCCAACCCCTACTTGTAACACCATGTTAATGCTACCTCGAAGCATGACTGGGGTATTCTGCATATAAACAAGAACATTGTAAGCGCATTGTCGAATGTTTCTTGATCTATTATCCAAACACCATTGTATGGGTAATATCATGATTCTTCCCTCACCCCCTTTATCTAAATGCTTTTGAACTTGCTGTCATATCATGTATACCCTGCTCCGCTTCCCCCTTGGGAAGGATATACTCCCAATTCTTGTGGGTAAACACATTTTCCCTTCCATTGTTCTGATTATTATACTAACCATATTTTTCCTTTCCATTGCTTTGTTTAAACCTTATTGTGATCTATATTATATAAGCAGTAATATTTCCCTGCTTACACCAACACCTCAATGTACAACTCTGTCAGTAAAGACCATGTTACTATTGTTGCTGACATTCCGGTAGCCACCGATGGATGAGAACTTTGCCTATTAGTCCGCCTCGTTCAACGAGCAGGACAATGGTTCTCTTCATCCCTCGCCCTTGGTACCAACGTTGTTGCTGACATAACTGACATACTATCCTCTGACATGCCTTACTATCATAATCGTGCAAGATGCCAGCACCCTTCCTACTTTTAACCCACATGGTGAGCCGATAACCCATAGTTCCACAAGATCGAAACCAGACTCTCATGTACCCCCTATTTCTAAGGTTATTCCTCACTCTTGGCTCTGTATCATGTCATGAGCCACCGTCCGAGAGATGATCTATTCCCGATACTCTGAACCCCCTTCTCACACTCTGTTCAGTTATCGATCGTTCATCCATTCGTTGAAACTCCCTATTGTACCTTCTTATTTTGCTCTCGATGTTTCTTAAGTTTCAACTCGAGAGATACTTCTCCCACATTCCCTGAATTGTTCACTCGATAATTAACCCTAAAAGGGTCGGTTCTCCCGAAGTTACTCTTTACTTCCCCACTTAAATCTCGGGACGAGATTTCTTGTAGTGGAGGAGATTTGTAACACCCCCAGTGTCACGCTACAGTCACCCTCTGTGATTAAGCCTAATCATTTGGCTAAAGAATATTTAATCACCTTTGTTCTATATCTCTTTTCAACTCCCATCTGAATTTAAATTAGAATCATAAGTGAAATTTTAAGTTGCACAAAGGTTGCTGGAAAAATGTTCATCATTTAGCAAATATTCCAGTACAATTTGATGTAAAGAAAAACAACATCACTCCTGTGCTAAAATGGACACTAACATTTATAACAGTGCCATTCCAGCAATTTAAAATGCAAATTCATTTATGAAAATTCCAAATGAATCTAAACCCCTCCCAAAAATAATTGTGGTTCTGCCTAAAATGCACTGGACTTTTATGATCCAGTTCCACATTGTTCCTAAATCATTAGGGTCCCCAGATAAATCATTTTCCTTCTCTGGTAATAAAAAAGGGAAAAGCAGAAGAGAGAGAAAAGAGAAGACCCCCTCCTGTTTCTCCCCTGGGCCTCGGCCCACCCGGTGCCAATCCAGCCCCCATAGCCCCCTTGGTCTCCTTCGACCTCCCGCTCCGCTACAGGAGGACGACCGAGGGCGCGCGTCCTCGCCGTTGCTGTCGAACCACCTCGCCACCTCCGCCGCTACAAGGAGCTGTAGGAGGATAAGAGCATCCCTGAGCCCTTCCCCCTCTCGTCGAAATATCTCCACCTCGCTCTCTCTCTCCCGCGACCCCCTCCTCAGATCCCCTTTCAACCAACCGCTCCTGTGGTCACCGGCATGCACCACCACGGCCTCCTGTCGAGTCCACGAGCCACTCTGTCGTTCGCTTTGTCGACCTCGACCATCGGTTTGAACTCAGCGCCGTCGCAACGCCCCATTGGAGGTCGTCTTCAACCTCGGACCACCGCCGGCGTTCATCTTCGATTCTGGCGACATCGAGCCCTCCCCGAGCCCACTTATGCACCTCTACAAGGCCGCTGTGAGCCCCACTTCCTTCCCCTCTCCTCCATGCATCTTCCCGTGCCTGTAGCTGCTTCCTCGTCGCGCCCGAGCCCACGACGAGCTCGCGGTCGCCACGGCTCCGCTCGTGCTCACCGGCCTCTGGCGACGACCGCCTGCGCCGGTGCACCCCTGCCCGCGCGCCCGTACGTGGCCCCGCTACTGCCACCTGCTGCTGCCGCTCCGCACGCTCCGCCTCCGCCTCAGCCGCTGCTGCCGCGGCCTCGCCTTGCCCTGGCCACGCCCGTCGCTATGCTGCTGCTCCCTGCCTGCTCCCGACTGCCTCGCTGCTGCCCACGCCACTAGCTCCGCCCGGCCTACCGCCGCTCTACTCCCATGCCCACCCTTCAGCGCACGCACACCCGCACGAGGCAGCCGCACACGCCGCGCCTGGGCCCCATCCCCGCTCGCCGCCACCGCCGCCTCCCGCTGCTTCGTGCTGCGGCTGCAGCCGCCACGCCTGACCTACGCGCCCGCTCGCCTGCGCTGGCCCTGCTCGCTACAGCGGCCGCCGCTGCTCCTCCCTTCCCCTACTCCCCTCGTTGCTCATGCATGCCGCCCGCCTCTGCTCGCTGCTTCCGGTCGCCCCCGCCTTCGCCCGCCACTGCCGGCGGCCCCCTGTGCCGCGCCCGCCTACAGCCGTCGTCGCCACCTTCGCGCGCCTCCCCAGCACCCCGACCTATTGCTCCTGGCCGCAGTCGCCGAGCGCCGACGCCTGTGCCTCTGTATTGTCCGGCCTCGTTTAGTTTAGGAACTAATCCCCATTAGTTCTAATCCCCCCTCCTAATTAGTGTATGACACATGGGTCCCATCTACTAACTCCCCCTTTAAATCAATCTGTTAAAAATAAAAGTGTTCCTATGACAGGTGGGACCCCTATACTATTTGTGTGGATAAGATCAAATAGAGCCCCTCTATGACATGTGGGCCCCATATGTCAGTTGGCCAGTCAACTCTATCAACTTTGAGTGTTGACTGGTGATTGGGCAGTTAGCACGACCCACATGTCATACACCTACACACATTGTTGGGTACACTCTTGTGTACCCAAAGCAATTTATCTATTTATTATTTTCGAATTAAAATAAATCCAGTATTTCCAAAGTGGTTTAAATCTTTGAAAAATCTTATAAAATAATTCGTAGCTCAGATCGAAAAACTTTATAGATGAAAGTTGCCCAGAAAAATCCAACGAATCCAAGTGCGCGGTCCTTTCACCTGTCACATGCCCCTAGCATGCTGAACATGGAACCATCCCCTCTCTTTCATTTGTCCGGAATCCGCCTAACACCGGGAATTCATCCTCGGATGTTTATCCCCTCCGTCTGCAACGTGTAGTACTACGTTAGGGCAACCTTAGCTCTGCTCGTCATCATGTTGTGCCTTGTGATGCATTGTTTGCTCTGTATTTATTGTTTTCTTCCCCCTCTTCTCTCCGGTAAACCCCGAGACAGATGATGCCGCTGTGATCGACTACGTCACCAAGGACCCCTCCTTCTTGTCTGAGCAACCAGACAAGCAAACCCCCCTTGAGCATTTCGATATCGCCCATTTCTTTCCCTCTCATGCTTGCATTAGAACTGCTACTGCTTTCTGTATGATCCTACTCTGATGCATAGCCTGCTGTTGTTACCTGCTTTCATACTTTATCTGCTTATCCTAAACTGCTTAGTATAGGTTGGTTAGTGATCCATCAGTGACCCCCACCTTGTCCCAGTTGCCCCGCTTTATGTTCGATGACTCGATCAACGTGGTCGACGTCCAGGCCCCGACACCGCACATCAACCCCCCTTAGTTGTATGACTCTGTAGAGTTACCATCGAGTGTCGAGGGTGGAACCTCTTACATCACTCCTGATGAGACCTCTGTAGTGTAGCTATCCGGTCGTGGTCATGAGGGTGATTTCCCCCTTAACCACTTCCGATATGGCTCTGTCGTGCAACCCCTCAAGCGTGAACCTCGAGGGTGGATCCTCTTACGTTCACCTTGATGGTTACATCGAGTGGAATTCACCGGGGGTGATTCCTCAGGTTTTGCCTTTGGTGTTAGACACACGGTTACCATGGTTACTACGACTTTACACTGAGCCATGTTACTAAAGACGGGTCGACCTTGAGGGGTACCCGCGCGAGCTTAATTGCGAGTGATGTGGAGTCGGGTTGACCTGGAAGGTGCCCGCGAGATACTTACGAGGCGTGGCCGGGCATTCTTAGCCCTTGCCGCAAGTACTTGAGACGGGGCGACAGGGTCACATCGATCGTGAGTCTCTGCTTGTTACCGCGCGTTCCTAATCCACTGCGATTTGGATATTTGATCCGATGGGCCTCTGTCCTGATAGCACTAACCATCACGTGGGAATTGTATGGGCGTTCTGCATCGTATATAGTAGCCGAAGCTTAATAGACGTCAGCGACTGAGCGGCGCGCGCCGGGTTGGACTGCGTAAGCTCCTACCTTGTTGAAGGAGGTAGCAAGGTCTGCTCACCGGCCGCCCACGCAACATGCAGGAGTTCCCGGGGGGATAGCCCATGACCCCTGAGGGCATAGGTTTAGTCCGGCGCGCTGGCCTCTCTGTTAAGCCTAGGTCAAGTTGCGGCGTATTGTTTGGCCGAGGCCAGGCATGACCTAGGAAAGTGTGTCCGGCCGGAGTTAACCGAGCATGGTGGGTAAGTTGGTGCACCCCTGCAGGGAAGAAAACATCTATCAATAGCCTGTCCTACGGTAACGGACACTTGGAGTTGTATCCCGATCAATACAACTAGAACTGGATACTTGTGATGAGAAATGAATTGTGCATGAGAAAGGAATTGTGGATGTGAAATGGATAGTATGGCTCTGGGATTACTTTCTCGCAGGGAGTCGAGAAAGGATCTCTGGCCGAGGTTGATAACACTTCTACTACTTTACTTTATGCTACTCTACTCCCTCCTGTTGCTGCAAGATGGCGGTTTCCAGAAGATGCTAGTCTTTGACAGGCTAGGCTTTCCCCTTCCCTTCTGGCATTTTGCAGTTTAGCCCACAAATACAGCCCATTTCCTTTGATACAGATGCATACTTAGTTTAGATCTGATGTAAGTCTTGCGAGTACTTTGGATGAGTACTGATGGTTGCTTTGCTACCTCTTTTCCCCCATACCCGATTGTTGCGACCAGATGACGGATCCCAGGCGCCAGACGACACCACTGATGACTACTGCTATCCCGAGGATGCCTACTACTACGTGACGGCCGCTGACGACTTGGAGTAGTTAGGAGGCTCCCAGGCAGGAGGCCTTGCCTTTTTGATCGATGTTGTTTTTGTGCTAGCCTTCTTAAGGCAAACTTGTTTAACTCATGTCTGTACTCAGATAATGTTGCTTCCGCTGACTCTTGTGTATTCGAGCTTATGTATTGGAGCCCTCGAGGCCCCTGGCTTGTATTATAAAGCTTGTATTATTTTAATTTGTGTCTAGAGTTGTGTTGTGATATCTTCCCGTGAGTCCTTGATCTTGATCGTACACATTTGCGTGTATGATTAGTGTAGTCAAATCGGGGGCGTCACAACGTACCAAATCAATTCGCACTTCCCTCAAACAAAAAGAAAACGAAAAAAATAAAACTATTCACACCACACGAAGAGAGAGTCTTGCCCTGTTTTACTATACAAATGCTATTCAAAGCTACTCCCTCCTTCCATCTATATAGGGCCTGATGCGTTTTTCGATGCTAACTTTGACCAAATATTAGAGCAATGATATATGACACGCAACTTACACAAAGCACACCGTTAAATTCGTTCGTGAAAGGTTCTTTCAATGATATAATTTTCACATTGTGCATGTCATGTACTATTAATCTTGTCAATAGTCAAAGGCGGTCTTAAAAATCTCATTACGCCCTATATAGATGGAAGGAGGGAGTATGTAACGCCCTCGATGCGGCTATAGCTCCCACGTGTCGAGGCATGACTTAGAGACATAACCGCATTGAAAGCAATGTCGCAAGTTAGGCAATCTTCACAACATCCCATGTAATATAGATAATAAAAGGGGAGATACATAGTTGGCTTACACTCGCCACGTCAATCAAGGTACATAAATAGCATTACAACATTCAGACACTCATGGCCCGACTATGGCGCCAAAATAAAGATAAACCCAACATGCGACACGGTCCCGATCACCCCAACTGGGCACCACTATTGATCATCAGGGAAAGACACGTAGTATCTGCGTGAGTCCTCGTCAAACTCCCACTTGAGCTCAAGCGCGTCATCTGGAACGGAATCATCAGGCCCTGCATCTGGTTTGGAAGTAATCTGTGAGCCACAGGGACTCAGCAATCTCGCACCCTCGCGATCAAGACTATTTAAGCTTAATAGGTAAGGCAAGGAAAATATGTGGAGCTGCAGCAAGCGACTAGCATATATGGTGGCTATCCTGTTCGCAAAAGAGAGCGAGAAGAGGAGGCAAAGCGCGAGCGAGAAACTAGAGGACAACCTGCGCAAGCATTACTCCAACACCGTGTTCACTTCCCGGACTCTGCCGAGAAGAGACCATCACGGTAACTCACACTATTGGTTCATTTTAATTAAGTTAAGGTTCAAGTTGTCTACAACCGGACATTAACAAATTCCCATCTGCCCATAACCGCGGGCACGGCTTTTGAAAGTTCAAATCCCTGCAGGGGAGTCCCAACTTAGCCCATGACAAGCTCTCACGGTCAACGAAGGAATAGACCTTCTCCCGAGACATTCCGATCATACTCGGTATCCTGGTTCTACAAGTCACTTCGACAAGTTAAAACAAATCCAGCAACACCGCCCGAATGTGCCGACAAATCCCGATAGGAGCTGCACATATCTCGTTGTCAGGGCACACTCATATGAACACTACGTACAACTAAAACCAACCCTCGAGTTTCCCCGAGGCGGCGCTGCAAGTGGCTCTGTTTGGACCAACACTCAGAGGAGCACTGGCCCGGGGGGGTTTAAATAAGATGACCCTCGGGCTCCGGAAACCCAAGGGAAAAATAGGCTAGGTGGCAAATGGTAAAACCAAGATTGGGCATTGCTGGAAAAGCTTTAATCAAGGCGAACTATCAAGGGGTTCCCATTATCACCCAACCGCGTAAGGAACGCAAAATCCGGGAACATAACACCGATATGACGAAACCTAGGGCGGCAAGAGTGGAACAAAACACTAGGCGAGAGGCCGAGCCTTCCACCCTTTACCAAGTATATAGATGCATTAAGATAACATGGCAATATAATGATATCCCAACAAGTAAATAATGTTCCAAAAAGGAACGGTCTCCAATCTTCACCTGCAACTAGCAACGCTATAAGAGGGGCTGAGCAAAGCGGTAACATAGCCAATCAAGGGTTTGCTAGGACATGGTGGGTTAGAGGTTTGACATGGCAATTTGGGAGGCATGATAAGCAAGTGGTAGGCATCGTAGCATAGGCATAGCAAAAGAGCGAGCATCTAGCATAGCAAAGATAGTAGTGATTTCGAGGGTATGATCATCTTGCCTGCTAAGTTGTCAGAGTTGACTAGATCCTCGAAAGCAAACTCAATGGGCTCCTCGTTAGTGAACTCATCTCCGGCTCTACCCAAACAAGACAAACAAGCAACAAGGACACAATCAACCACGTGCAAAGCTCAAACAATAAGATGCAAAGATGGTATGCTATGCGGGATGCAATATGTGATGCATATGCAAGATTTGACAAGGAATGCATGAACCTGGCCTCAACTTGGAAGTCCAAGTGTGCCACTGGAAAGGTGAGATGAAATCGCTTGAAAACGATATAAAGAACGCCGGAATCGGAGTTACGGTTTGGAAATGGCAAGCAATTTAAATATGGCCACGTTCTATGATTTACAGCAAGTAGCCATCTAAATGCAATAAGATGAACATGCTACAGCACCCAAACATGGCAACAAAATACATGGCAGGGATCCCCTCATGATGCTTAACAAAAGACTAGCACTGAGACACGGCCAAATCATCCGTTAACAGGTTCAAACAAGCATGGCAAAAATGCATTTGGTAAACAGATTTCAGACTTAGTGAAATTAACACTTGTCTGGAATTTCAGATCAGATAGCACTCTTTGGAGCATGAAAACAACATGCTACAGGACCTGAACATGGCAAAGTAAAGCATGGTATGGAGCTAATCAAAGAGCTTAACAAAAGTCCCTTAGTGACCTTGAGCCAAAAGGGATCAAAAATACATTTGCAAGCATGTGAACATGGCAAAAACATAATCAGTTCTCAGACTTAGTGAAAACTGGAGCATGCTGAAACAGATATCAAGTAGGCATGTTTACGAGCTCGATGCACTCACTACAGAGCAAGTCATGACAATCTAAGCATACACCCTTCAAGAATACACAAAATAAAAGCTATACATGGCAAGAACAATAACATAACATGCACGGATCAACTACAACATCCTCGGCAAAATCGCTAACAAGTAGACAATCTGCCCAGATTCACGAAATAGCAAAAGTAGAGCTCGATTGACTCAAGCTAAGGTGTTCCATAATTGCAAACAAAGACATGGATGGATAGAGCACTACAAGATTAACAAAACATCCTTACTGATCATCCCCAAAAGAGGCACGGATCACTAGGAAACAACATGAACATATGGCATATTGAGATAAACAGCTCAAGGACTTAGTGGAAATGCTTAAGTCCCTGAAATCAGCAATAACGAATGCACCACTTTGCAAGCTTGTGCTAGTCACCAGACACATCACAAAAATACATGGGTTGCACCTCTGTATAGATGGCAAAACATATAGCAAAACACATGAAGAGCTCAGGGGCATATCATGCACACAATAATCATGGCAAAAATGACAAATATCTAATTGGAGCAGCAGATCTGACAATTATCTCAAATAGCATTCTTCCAACAGCATTTCGGGCATTAAGATGAACTCAAATGAAAATGATGCTATGAGATGAAATGGTGTGCTCTCTGAGACGAACATTTTGATATGCTAGATTCCCAAAACGGAGCTACGGATGAGGAGATATAGCAGGTCAAAGTATGCAAAATAAATAGGGTTTCGGGAGGAAAGTCAACCGGATCTAGATCTGGCGCGGATCTCGAGGATCGCCGGGGTACTGTAGCTGTTCGTCGGGGACGGTGGATCCGACCGGAGATCTCGCCGGAGGAGGAAGCTCGGGGCCGCGGGGAGGCTCGCCGGAGGAGGATCGGGCGCGGGGCGGCGCTCCCGGCGATGGGCGGTGGACGGCGCGGCGGGGCGGCGTTGCGGGGCGCCGGTCGGCGACGAGGGGCGGCAGCGCAGCCCGCCGGTGTCGGGGAAGAAAGGTGAGGCGGCGTGGGCGCTGTAAGAGGCGGCGTGGGCGCTGAAGGAGGCGGCGCGCGGGGCAGCCGGGCCGGGAGGGCCCCGCCTGGGCCCGGGCGGGCCGGCGGCGCCGGATGGCCAAGTGGGCGCGTGGGCGCCATGTGTCGGCGTCCGGTTGGCTGGGGCACGGCGGCGGACGCTGTCCGGCGTGGGCCGGACACGTCCGGTTGCGCAGAGAGGGGATTTTTAGGGTTTCGAAGGGAGATCCGGAATTTGGAGGAGGGGGTCTATATATAGAGGTAGAGGGAGCTAGGAGTGTCCAAATGAGGTGTGATTTTCGGCCACGTGATCATGATCGAACGCTCTAGATGATGGAGAGGGTTTTGGTGGATTTTGGGCCAACTTGGAGGGGTGTTGGGCTGCAACACACATGAGGCCCTTTCGGTCCCTCGGTTAACCGTTGGAGCATCAAACGAAGTCCAAATGGTACGAAACTTGACAGGCAGTCTACCGGTAGTAAACCAAGGCCGCTTGACAAGTCTCGGTCCAATCCGGAAATGTTTAATCCCCACACACGAAAGAAAGGTAGAAATGACCACCGGAGGAGAACGGAGCGCCGGAATGCAAAACGGACAACGGGGAAAATGCTCGAATGCATGAGATGAACACGTATGCAAATGCAATGCACATGATGACATGATATGAGATGCATGACAACGACAACAATACACGGAGGCAAAGACCTGAACCCAAGAAAATAAAATAACTTAAGGCCGGAAACGGCAAGAGTTGGAGTACATATAGGGTAAATCACATCCGGGGTGTTATAGAGTATGAATCCATGTTATGCCCGATTAAATTTTTTCGCTTGCTGTATAATGCATGTAACATACTCATACCAACATGTTAGTGCATTCCAAATGTCTATACTACCACTGCAATTCGAACTAAATTTCTCTATTTCAATAAGAATCTACAATCATGATTGTTGCCAACTTCAACCATCATAGTTTCCTTGCTATCCGCCAGATATAAATCAGACGGCCTATAATGCAGGATGGCGGGCACACCATCATCAACAACTCCGTTTTTTCTAAGAGTAGAGATAAAATATATTAAATGTAGTATACCATGTTCATAACCACACCATGTGTATCACCGTGATATATATCCACACATTCGTCGGTTTGAAACACTATGATAAATTCTTCAAATATCCGAATTCGCTTTTTATAATGAAGTATATATGATCTCTATTCGTCTTTTACACCCACACAACCCTCTTATCTTTGTAGCTAGCGCTAACTTTCTCTTGTGCATGCACACGCCCGCATCCCTCTCACCCTCCCTCAGCATTCTCTAGCTCCATCGCGCAAATTCGTCTTTTCACTTTAGATCGTTCACCCACGGTGTGTGTAGGCCCCCCAGCTCCTTCTTTACAGCACACATCGATCGATATGCCTCTCTAGCCAGGTGTGCCTAGCACAAACACAAGCTTCCCCTCTTCTCTTGTCACCGTCCATGCCTCACTCCCACCACTCTTTTCATCGTTCTCGTACTCGCACACTCCTCCCCCTTGATATAGTATGCCTCTCATACTACCTCCTACATGCATCCCTCTCTCTCTATCCTTCTCCTCGTGCCTCATTTGCTTCTAACACACACATGCATGTATACTGATCGATCTCCCAACATATACCTAGATCGACTTTAACTACCCCCCCCCATCGATCGACGTACCTCACAAGTTATGTCTCTCCTTTCTCTTACAAAGGGCGATTGATGTTCCTATGTAGTTACGTCTGCTTACCACAACCACATCGTCCCCCTCATCATTCGTGCATGCCTCCTGACCCGTCTCTCACACACACGTGCACAGACAACAAGCAGCCATCTCCTCTCTTATTGATATTGCGGGCGTGCCCTCCGTTTATCTAGCAAGCCTATCCCACCATTTGTTAGAAGAAACTCCACTACCACCCCCTCCAACACTCTAGCTCTGTCTCTCTCCCAACCTTATTCATCTCCTGCACATATGCATGGATGCCGATCGATCTCCCTTAATACATGAGGTAGATCGATCTCCTTAATACATGAGGTAGGCCTCTCTCCTCCTCCACACATATACCAGCCATTGTACCTCTATAGTTAATTGGGCCTCCCTCTTCCCCCACCACACATCGATAGTCGAGCGCTGCAGGTAGGTATCCATGCCACAGAGACAAACTGCACATGTCCCATCTCACGTTCCAGTAGGCCAGCCACTCTATATCTTTGACGTGGGCACACACAAATTCGATGGCACTCTTTATCGATCGTGCACGCGCGCACACACACACACATCATCCCTCTCTTCGATTCTATGGACACCTCAAGCTGATGATACCTCCACTCTCTTCTCGTGGATCGCCCCCTCTATATATACGTTATATCCAGGACTCTATTTCACACACATTGCATATGTTAAATTTTTTGATTGACCCCCCCCCCCCACAAAAATAAACTCTCAAGAACCCACACACTATATCTCTCTAGGTTTGTATCTCTCTCACACAACCCCACGTAGATGGTGTACGTATACAAGAAGAGAATAGGTGCACTGTGCATGTACTCATGCTTCGTGCCCAGCCACACCCGCGCGGGTACACGGTGGAGCTCATTTCTTTACGAAATGGCAGCCCACATGCTAATTTGAACGCCTATAGCGGTTGTTTACCTAGGGAGGTCATGTACCACGCATGCACGAAACAAAGTTCGACTTGACGCGTTGCCGTGTTATTTTTAAATATAGTTATAGCGCTCAATGGCACGTACACAGAATATAAAACGATTTTTATGGAGGAAAAGGTAGTATGCTCGTCAGAGTATCTCACACAAGGCTCCGGTGGCCTCTCTCTCTCTCTCACTGTTGGTCACTGATTCGGCGCATCCCGTCCGTCGGGGGAAAGGAAGTGCGGTGTCCTCTCTCTCTCACCATTGGTCACTGATCCGGCCGCATCCCGTCCGCCGGGGGAAAGGGAGTGTGGTGGCCTCTCTCTCTCACCGTTGGTCACTGATCCGGCCGCATCCCGTCCGCCGGGGGAAAGGAAGGAAGTGCATCGTTTCTCCATTCGACGGCGCTGAGGCAGCATGTCCCGATCTGCGGTACACGCCGTTCTCTCTGACCAAGCTCTGGCGCGGCAGGGCCTATGCCACCTGCTCGCAGATTCCGCCCGCCGCCGCTCACCTAGCTACATCCCGACGACCTCCAGGTATCCCCTCCGGCCTTGCTCCACTGCCCGTTTTCCCACGTCGCTGCATGTGGATCTTCCATAGTTCTTTGCCCAAAACGTCGCTCGTCCAGCGTACTTTCCATATTGCATTCTCATCCTCACACTGTTTTAGACAAACACAACCGTGTTGTTATCTTCCCTTAGGACAAGGAATATGCTTCTTTTTTGTCGTCTCATGTGTCATCAACTGTTATTGGCTAGTAATTTTTTCCTTTCTACCTCTCTTTTGCAAACAGGGCTATCCATTTCACCTCGTTGCTATTGCGACCTTTTTGTGAACTGCACAAATCACTTTTTTCTTAAGAGTGTTTTGTGCAGTTGTACTAACATGTCACCGGGCAACGTCTCTACATTTCAGTGCGACTGCACAACGGGAGATTGCTTTTGCTCTATCCTCCTCATCCAACTCCAAGCCTAATCTTCTCCAACTAGTTAGTCATAAGAGAGATTGCAAAGGTAACCGGCTTCTATTTGTGTGTTTGTTATTTCATCAGCAGTCCTCTATTATCGTAATCACACTTGATATCTTTGGAACAGGGACGCTCAGCTCTATTTTAGTGGAACTGCACAAAATGATCGGAATGTTGCATGCTCCAGACAGCTAATTTTTTCCCAACATGCCTTGTTGATTTAGACAGAGGTGGGGGGACGTTGCTGCCAATGAAAGCATGTATCAATTTTAATTTAACACCTTCTCACAACTTTGTCTTGAGTTGTGATGTAATTATTAGCTCTGATCTGCTAATAATTGATATGCATTAGCAAGGAAGTTAGTTTTTTATTGTTTCCGAAAGAGCATCGATGGCAAGACACGTGAAACAAAAGCTGAAAGCTCACACCATTGTACAATTTCATGTCGCTGGAAAATTATTTGTATAGTACGTCAATTATGTAAACAAATGATGGAAGCTTGATAGCATTGCCGGAAGCCTCTTCATCATCCGGGTCCATGTGCCATGCACAAAATTATACTCCTTCGTTCCTAAATATTTGTCTTTTTACAAATTTCAAACGGGCATATTTTAGAGTGTAGATTCACTCATTTTGCTTCGTATGTGTACTCCCTCCGTTCCTAAATATTCTATTCGTCTTAACAGAGATTTCAACAAGTGACTACATACGGAGCAAAATGAGTGAATCTACACTCTAAAATATGTCTATATACATCCGTATGTGCCAGTCCATTTGAAATCTCTAAAAAGACAAATATTTGAGTAGTCACTCGTTGAAATCTCTAGAAAGACAAATACTCCGGAGTATATTTAAGAACCGAGGGGGTAGTGCACAACCGCATGGGAGACTCAGCCCGGTCGTTGCGCCGCATTAATAGTGAGTAATGAGCAGTCAAATCATAAGCCCCACCTTTCCCACTGTAAGTTGCTCTGAAGAAGCAACCATCAATACGCTCTTCTTTGAATCCGCTCATACTACTCCATCCGTCACTGTTTATACAGCGCGCTTCAGAAAAAAGAAAAAAATCTGTGGGACCAAGGCGACTAGCGATCGGCCTGAAAAATAGCATTGGTAGTTATAGCACGGCGTCTATTACTAGAGGGAATAATGCGTACACACATGCATGCAGTGCTTCCACCCCGGGTACACACATGCATGCACTCCGTAGTAGTACAGTACATGGAGAGAAAATTGTGGACTTGATTGCGGTTACCACGCCCTAATTAATTGAGCATTAAACCAAACGCGTCTAAAGTCTCTCTGGTGGTGGAAATGCATTGAGAGAAATGCATCATAATGAAGCGCGCCCTGTAAACTGTGACGGAGGGTGGAGTAGTATGAAGGTGCAAAACCAAGTACGCGTACTACTGCGCTTGGCTCTTCGCCCCTTCGTGAAGTCGAACAATGATGGTACTCCGCATGTTGGGTACTACAGTGTATGCCTCTGACAATCTGACACCGAATGGACTGATGCATGTCCACCGAGGGTAGGTTGCATTAGTCAAAAGGCGTAAGCGAGCTTCACCTTGTCCTGCAAGCTTCTCCTCGTTCTGCGAGTTGACGGGACACACCAAAAAGTAGTGCTAGTCCATACTCCCTCCTTTCCGGTTAATATGGCTTAATCTTTTTTGCGGGTAAATGAGAGAGCTTTATTCATATATAAGCATTCTTAGGACGATCAGCCAAGACACTGGTCACTAGGAAGCGAGGTACCCCGCAAAAAAAGAAGTAGGAAGCGAGGTGTTTCATCAAGCCAGCTCTCGGCCACATTCAAAGTGCAGCAAGCACGGTTCGCACGAAGATGCGCCGCAAGGTTTGCTGACCTGTTTACATGCTGAATAACAAAAAAAGAGGAAATATTACTGAGCGCTACTATTTGTAACAGGATATGAGCCATAATTAAGCGAGAATTGTGGCGAGTGTTCCATGCAATCAACTTCCATTATCACATGCGAGAACCCTCGAAGAGAACCAAATGTGTTGAAGATTGCTTTATCACATTTTAAAATTATAATAAGAGTGTAGACGCTCCTCCATCCGGTTCCTAGTACTAGTATAGTACGTACCTTTATGGACTATAGTAGTAGTACTAGTAAACTTTGCGCTTGGCTGTTCGGGAAGTCGAACAATAATAGCACTACTAGTATAGTGTATGCTTCTGGCAATCTGACACCGAATTAACTGTTGCACGTCCACCGCCTGAGCGAGGGAGAGCTTGCATTAGTCAAAAGTTTCTCCTTGTCCTGCGAGCCACCGCGCGCAAGCTTCTCCCGTCCTGCAACCTTCTCCTCGTTCGGCAAGTTGACGGGACACAGCAAAGTAATGCTAGTCCATGCTGCCTCCTCTCCGGTTAATATGGCTTAATTTCAAACGAGATAAATACACTGTCTGTCACTGTATATTTGTAAAAATACGGTCAGTGGACTTCATAATACGCTCATTGCGCTCAATATATATATTTTCCGGTGTTCATACGGTCACTAGCTCACCCTGACTGAGTATGTGTGTGCATGCACGTGTAGGTTGAGCACTTGAGCGTGACCGTGTGTGTTCCGTCGTGTGCTCGGACATGCATGCATTAGGGCGTCGCGCGCGTTTTTGCGTCCATGTGTACGTGTGACTGTTGCATACACGTAGGGGGAGTACGTGTAGGGGCCACTAAGGAGCAGTCAAATCACACAGTAAGTTAGTCGGAAGAAGCAACCATCATTTCACTCTTGAATGACACGTACACAATATAAAATGGTTGATATGGAGAGAAAAAGAAAACCACTATATATACACTAGCAGGAGCCTAAGCTACAAGCCTGCTTGCTTAGGTTGCTCTCTTCACAAGCATAGAACGACGGGCCTGATCCCGCAGCTGGGGGAAGGGAACAATGTTCTGCGTAGACGCGGTCGACATCGGCGAGGGAGAAAACCCACAGTCGGTGCGTCCCAATCGGGGGTCACCGCGGTATGGGCCGATGCCGCGTCCCAACCGCCCTTCTAGCTACAGCCCGACGTCCCAGGTAGTCCATCTTCCTTTTGGAGCCGGCTTGCTCCACTGCCGTAGCTCCATCTCCATGTCGATCTTTCTCTACTTCTACCGGCTTCTACTTGTGATGAGTTTATGTCTCATGAACTAGTGCCAGTACTATTATTCTAATCACACTTCTTCAATATCTTTGCCATCAGGGATGCTCAGGTCGATTTTAGTGGAACTGCACAAAAGCATCGTATGATCCGAGGGTGCCAGCCGTCTTTCCTTCGACAGGTTCTACCTGGCCAGGAAATTAAATCATGTTTAGGGTTTAGGGTTTAAGTCGTAGTGACCCCATCAGTAGTTTTTCTATCGTACACGCTCTCACAACTTTTTTCTTTAGTTGTGAAGTAAATATTGGCTATGATCTGTGAATCATTGAGATGCATCAGCATGCGTGTTAGTTTTCCTTTGTATTTGATGGAATGTTGTAACGGGGCAACCTTGGAATAGGAATGAAAATGGAGTGGAAAAGTTTCCGTTTTTCCGGAGAAAAAATGGAAACGGAGAGAAACCAACGTTTCGTTTCGTTGGATCGCGCCATCGAGCAAAACCAACGTTTAAATCACGTCTGTCGTGTTCGTGTCTCACCCTCCTCCACGGCTCGACCCCACACGGTCGCTCGGCATGCCACTCACCGCAAACCGAGTAGTATACCATAACTTTCCCGCCTGCTTGTCGATGGATCGCGCCATGGAGTACTAGCACTACTGGAAGAGATTGACGAGTTGGGGGAGGACAGCTAGCTGTAGCACGGACTCCCAAGAACTTACTACTGGAAGAGATCCGCATGTTGTAGCCGGCTATTGCGACCTTTGAACGCGGAGCAGCCGCGTGCACCCGGAAGCGGCGCGGGCGACGCTCTCTCGGCCGGCGCGCCGCTTCAATGCCGGCGCCAGTGAGAGGTCGCGTCCGCTCTGGCCGGGCATGAATGCGGCACTGACCGTTTCGGGCGGGAAGCACGCGCGGGTGATGAAGAGGGTTCGGGTTGGTCAGGACCGGCCGTGGCAGCGGTCCGGACGTGCGCAAACAAGAGATGTTGTACGTTAATATTGCTGCGTATATAATTAACAACGTAAATAATGTGCCAGTTGGACAAATATGATTGGAGATGGAGATGGAAATGGAATTTTACGTAAACACGGATATGCATGTCTATGTCTATGTGTGTGTGCGCGACGACTCTCGCGACCTGGAAGCGGGGGCGTGTTTTTGATCGAGTTTTCTTTCTTGGTACGTTAGAAAATCAGTTTGTCTAATTCACATCTAGATGTTATTTAAGGATATCACATCTAAGCTCCCACAAGTATATAATGTAGCAACAAGAAACAAAAAAACTAGGAAAAGACCACAAACAGAGTGGACATCAACTTATATGTGACATAACTATGTCACATCTAGATGTGTCCTAGACAGACCCTTAAAAAATTGTCCGCCAGTTTTCGTTTCTTTTTTCCGGGAACGCGCGTATTCTATTTAAAACCACTGCTATGGAGAGATTTTTTTACTCCATTATAGCCTCTTGTTTGATAGAGTTTCTCGCGTCTCGCTCTCTCACCCTCTCCATATCAAAACAAGATGACAGTGTCCACTCTATCTCTCTCCTCACCGGTGGTCACAGATCCGGCCGAATCCCGTCCGCTGCGGGAGGTGAGGAGGTGCAGCGTTGACGTTGTCGCCGTCGGCGACGGAGGAAGCCGATGCGCACCGTCCTCTCGGAGCCGGCGCTGGCGCGGACGAAGATCCTCCGCGCCCTTGTTCGCTGCCGTCGTGTGGGCAGATCCCGCCCGCCCGCCTAAACGACATCTCGCCCACCTGAGGTATAACTTCTTGTACTGGTCCAGCTCCCCAGGTCGCTGCGTGCGGGTTTTCTTCTATGCGACTACTCCCCAGCTCCCCATGCATAGTAGCTAGGGTTCGTCGGCTGGTCCAACATCACCTACTAGTACTATTATAGAGGAAATGCCACTCAAAAAGTTGTCCTGATTTATGCCTCGGTGGAGGTATACATGTTGTTTCGACAAAAAGTACATGGTGGTTGTGCGGTCATTGTCCATATGGTGGTAGTACTATCACTGGTTAAATGAAGAAATGCTTTTTTTCTCGGGTATCCTGGTTTAGTTCCCATCAAGATAATTATGATGCTTCTGTTTGTTGGTGTACTTTTCATTAATTCTTATTGACAATTGAGATGTCGTTGCTAACCCTTTTTTATATTTTTGGAAACAGCGATGCGTGTCTCCATACCCGGGCATGTCTTCCTCAATTTTAGTGGAACTGCACAAAATTGGATGGCCATTGTTGTTCCGCCTCACTGTCCTCTGCCACGTGGTTCTTCCTTCCTCGAGCTTGATTACTGAGAAGAAACAGACCACAGTGAGGATTTGTCGAACTTCTTAGGTGCCTCACCCAAACTTGATGCCAAATGGATGATGCATCACCACGATGACCTATCGATGCTCATGGTTGCGCCTCATGGTTGCGTCGGCTGGTGAAGCTGATCGATTTTCGACGAAAAACAAGCTGTCTTCCATCAGTGCTCTTTGCTTGTTACGCACAAAGATGATATCCTTCGTCAGTTCACCTTGGTTGCGTTGGAGACGCAGTCGTCTTTCACGTTGGTGCAATTTTATCACACAATTGGCTATGAACCAAATGTTTCCTCGAAGAAGGATCGACGTTGGTACTAAGAGCATAAGTTTTGTATTGATTTCTAAGCCTTCTCACAACTTTGTCTCCAGCTCCCCTGTAATTTTATTTGTCCAGCTATTAACTTTGATTTAAAAAATGGTGTGGACTAAAAACCCGGATGGACGTAGTAGCCCTCCATTTTTATTTACTCCGCATATTAGATTTGACTGAAGTCAAACTTTGTAATACTCTCAAACCTTTCCGATAATTGAAATTAAATTTCTTTATTTGTACACACTCTCACACGTTTCCGATAATTTGGCGCATGTGTGGTTGTTCACTTAAGGGAGGGTAGTGTACCACACGTGAAGGACAGGAAGTGCGACCAGGACGCGTGGGCGTGGATCGTTAGTTCATCGGAAGTAGTACTAGTTTTCTTCACTGTACATTAAATAAAGAGTTTCGTTTCGTACTTACACAATTTAAAACGATTGTTATGGAGAGAATAAGAAAACCACTCCACTATATTTTAGTCGTATACACGAGAGTACTATATGGACGCAGCTTCATTGACTTAGTGCACCTGCCTTTGGATTTACGACAGGTGGGCCCAAAATGTGGCTGGCTCACCTGTCATACAGCCAAAAGCAGGTGCAGTGAAGGCACCGGAGCTCAGTCCGTACTACAGTAGTATATATATAAGCGGGAGCCTCAGCGCTTGTTCGCTAGGGTTTGCACTCTCCACACGCTCGCCGCACTACATATATGTTACACGCTGGAGGCTCAGCGTTCATTTGCTAGGGTTTGCTATATTCACAGTCTCTCACCCTCTCTTCACCAGATCTAAACAAGACTGTGTTGGCCTCTTGTCTCTCTCTCCCCCTCACAGCTGGTGAAGGAGGCGTCCGTATCCCGTCGCACCGGGAAGGGGAGGAGGTGCAGCGTTCACTCTATCGCCTTCGGCGAGGGAGGCAATCCACTGCCGGCTGCGCTGTTCTCTTTCACCCAGCGCCTGTGCGGGAGGGCCACCGACCCCTTCTTCCTCGCTGCCGTACGTAGTGTGGGCAGATCCGGCCTCCCGCCGCACGCCTTGCCACATCCCGACGACCCTAAGGTATAAGTTTCTTTGAAACCGTCGTTGCTCTAGCTGCATGTGGATCTTTTTCGATCTGTAGTCGAATCTAGGTCTTGGTTCAAAGAGGAAAGAAGGGTGCGGTGGGCTGGAGCAAGAATCTAGGACGTGGTTCAATGAGGAAAGGAGGGGCGGAAAGTAGTATAGACTGGCTATCCAGCCGCTTTGTAGGTCGAAAAGGGAAAAAGGGGGTAACCCAGTACACACATCTGTAAGGAACCGATCTCTTTGTTGAAAAGGGAAAGAAACTGGGGGGTCGGGTAGTTTGTGCACGACTAGATTTGCTGCCCTCACATAGGAAGAAGGTTCAAAGAGAACAAATATGGGACCAGCGCATATATGCTGCTTGGCTACATACTCTGCATCACCCATTTATACGTGTGGACGCACATGGTGCTGGCATGTCCCATGCAGCTATTTTGCTGTTGTTAATCTCAGAATTAACTACTGATCTGTTTTAAAAGAATTTCTCTGTTAATATGAATCAATGCAACCGTTTTAGAAATGCTACTGTCCTATACTTTGTTTTCCATCAAGATAAGGTAGATGCTTCTTTTTGTGGCCGCATGTTTCATCCTCCTTTATTGGCCAGTAATTGTTTTCTTTTTTGCCTCTTAAAACAGGGATATCTATTCAACTTGTTGCTATAGAAAACTTAAATGTCACACCGGCAACTTTGCTTGATTTCAGTGCAACTGCACAAAACTTGATTGGATTTCCTATTCGTGTTGGTAGATTCGTATTTTATGTTGGTCGTCTCATGAAAGGTCAGTACAGGCCTTCATCCACATGATTGTGCAGTGTGCTTTGAGATGTTGTGCTACTTGTATTGGTACTGTTTTAAATAAATGATGAATTGAAGCTATTGTATTGCTGTCTTTTCCCATTAAGTAGTGAACAAAAATGGGACCAACCCAGACATGATGCTTGTTGCTTTGTTACAACAAATTCAGCATCACCCCCTTTATAAGCCAGTAATTGATGCCACTCTCAGAATTAACTACTGAATCTTATTTCAAAACTGCAACACTTGTTAGGGATTGGCGGGATTACCATTTTTGTGGCCGCATGTTTCATCCTCCTTTATTAGCCAGTAATTGATTCCTTTTTTGCCTCTGTTTATACAGGGATATCTATTCAACTTGTTGCTATTGTGACATTTTGCTTCGCTACGCGAAACACTTTGCTTGATTTCAGTGCAACTGCACAAAACGAGATTGGATTTCCTATTCGTGTTGGCAGATTCGTACGTGATCTTGTGTGCGTCATGACAGGTTGGTACTTGCCTTCATCCACATGATCGTGCAGTGTGTTTTGAGATGTTGTGCTACTTGTATTGGTACTGTTTTAAATAAATGATGAATTGAAGCTATTGTATTGCTGTCTTTTCCCATTAAGTAGTGAACAAAAATGGGACCAACCCAGACATGATGCTTGTTGCTTTGTTACAACAAATTCAGCATCACCCCCTTTATAAGCCAGTAATTGATGCCACTCTCAGAATTAACTACTGAATCTTATTTCAAAACTGCAACACTTGTTAGGGATTGGCGGGATTACCATTTTTGTGGCCGCATGTTTCATCCTCCTTTATTAGCCAGTAATTGATTCCTTTTTTGCCTCTGTTTATACAGGGATATCTATTCAACTTGTTGCTATTGCGACATTTTGCTTCGCTACGCGAAACACTTTGCTTGATTTCAGTGCAACTGCACAAAACGAGATTGGATTTCCTATTCGTGTTGGCAGATTCGTATTTTATCGTTGTCGGTCTCATGAAAGGTCAGTACAGGCCTTCATCCACATGATTGTGCAGTGTGCTTTGAGATGTTGTGCTACTTGTATTGGTACTGTTTTAAATAAATGTTGAATTGAAGCTATTGTATTGCTGTCTTTTCCCATTAAGTAGTGAACAAAAATGGAACCAACCCAGACATGATGCTTGTTGCTTTGTTACAACAAACTCTGCATCACCCCCTTTATAAGTAGATGGAAGCACATACTGTTGTTGCGCCCACTCTACCCTGGAACTGAATCTTAGTTCAAAACTGCAAACACTTGTTAGGGATCGGCAGGAGTACCATTTCTGTTAGGGATCGGCCGGAGTACATGTTTAAGAAATGTATTGTTCAGATAATGTCTCTGTTATTATATATCAGTTACAGACTTACAGTGTTTTACAAATGGTACTATCCTGCTTTGTAGTTCTTTCTACATGTTTAACCAAGGTATTGTTAAGATAATGTCTCTGTTAAAATGAATCAGTCGCATTGTTTTAGGAATGATACTTTTCTGCTTTTTCGTTCTTTATACATCTTGAAACAAGGCATTGTTAAGATAATGTCTCAGTTAATATGAATGAATCACACTGATTGAGAATTGCTACTCTCCTGCTTTGTTTCCCATTAAGATAAGGTAGATCAGTAGATGTTTTTCTTCTGGGAGTACAAGTCATCAACCGTTATTTCTCAGTAATTGTTTCCCTTATACCTTTTGTTGCTTACAGGGATATCAAAATTAAAGCTCGGTTTTATTCCGACTTCGATTTTAGTTCAACTGCACAAAAGGAGCCAATGTGTCCAAGGCAAACTGCTGCATTACTGGGTCCAGTTGGTCGTTCCACTTTGCAGAAAGAAGCAGTCATTGTTTGCGCTACATTACAGAAGGAATGACCGAGAAGCTTTACAGAGTATTAGGCCTTCCACTATGTAGGCCAAAAGAGGTGCCAATTTCACCTTTTCTTAGTTTGGCACCGAATCCCTCCATTGCTACAGCCGGTGCCATAAATATTAGACACCGGTGACATGACTAGTCTGCAGAGACCATTGGCAATTTAACAACACGTGGAGTGCCCTGGGCAAGAAGTGCCCAAACAAGTACAAGAAGCGACAGGACTCCACGATCATAGGCATTACATATTTTGAATGGGAAAAGCTTGTCAAAGTTTAATCATTGATGTTAGCAAGAAGCGACAGGACTCCACGATCATAGGCATTACATATTTTGAATGGGAAAAGCTTGTCAAAGTTTAATCATTGATGTTAGCAAGAAGACGTTAGTTTAATATATTGGAATTGGAAAACCTTGTCAAAATTTGCTCATTGATGTTAGCCAGAAGACATGCATTTGATATTTTTGAGTGGGACGCCCTTGCTGTGAGCAGCGTCGAGTGTTTTTTCCTATTCCTGTGTTCAGTTTAGAAGTAAATAGTTACTCTGCTGAGATATTCCTGTGTTAAGAGTTTGTTCTGAATATTGTCTATGTAATGCCAGGCCTTGTGTTTGATTGCAAAGTTGAGCTTGGAATGTTGTGGCATGCGGCATCACGAGCTGTTCACCGTGCCTCCTGAGAATAATGCTTCGTATTGTTTTGCATGTCGATCTAATGCCAGTGATTTGCTTGTTAAGAAGATCATCCTCTTCTGTTGTTTCCGTGCTTAAGAAGTTCATCGTCTGATGTTTCATTCATAGCCTATACGACAAGTCGGGTAGGTTAGACGTGAAACCATATGATCTTCCGACCAACTCATGATATTAGGCCGTGATTGGATCGTCGTTTTCCAACCAAAACCGCTTGTAAAACTGACGCTTGTAAATTAAAGCAGATGGTCTCGGGCGAAGGCGCTTGGTTGGTCGATTTCGACTAGTAAAATATCGGAAGTACTTGACACACGATAAAAACGCTGAACGACACTCGGACGATTGCTAATCCAGCCGTTAGCTGTTGTTTCAGCCTTGCCCATGGATGGCATGATACGCACGTCGTGCATGTATCGTCTGGTAATGTCGTCCATATAGCAGTGCTCGTAAAATATACACTGGTCTCTCAAATTACACGCGTAACCCGCCGGTTTTACTTACAGACCTCGGGCCCTCGGTTTCATTATGCCTGTATTTTACGCGTTGTTTTCGATGACGAGTAAATTACACTTGTATGTTAATACAGGTTTGAAATAAACCAGAGCTCCCAAGCGCGGCCTTACCGTTTCATGCCGTCTCAGTTTCTCGAAGGTGCTCATAGGTGTCCGATGATCCTGGCTTCCTGAATGAGTAGCGGGCGCTGTATCAGACCATCCGTAGGGCCCGCGAGGCCCTCTCCGTTGTCCTTCGAGTTGTTGCGCTCGCCGTGGCGCCGAGCATTGTTAACATCGTCAACGAACATGAGGATTCAGGAGATGACTTTATTTTGACTGGATGACACTAGGGACCCACTAGGGCCATAGCCGTACGTACGCAAGTGCCTCCTTATTATGTACAACTATATTTTTTTGCTTTCTCCTGGTTTCCTGACATCACGGTCCCACACCATTGTCAACCTATGTAGTCAATATAAACGAGAGAATTGCACAAGGTGCGGCCGACAGCTGGGACCAAGCAGCTCGAGCAGTATTTGTGTTTTTGAGGCGTGAGCACTGCAGAGTTTTTCTTGGCGATGATTTCGTTGTTGTTCAGAGGAGAGCAGGGTATTAACTGGGCGGGCTGTGGCCCGTCTAGCCCAGGCCAGATATCCAGCCCAGATACTAATTTTTTCAAGATGAAAATGGCTAGCCCAGCTATACGTCTTTTTGAGGAATACCCAGGCAAGGTCAACTTGTTATTCTCCGCCCCGCTGGGCTGCAAATCTTTCCTAGGAGGGATGCATTAGGCTTAACAGGAAAATGGGCTTTAAAAAATAATAAATGGGATGTAATTATAAAAACTGGGCAGTAACTATAAAAAATGCACCAAACACGAAATTAGTTTATAAAATATTATTTATGGATTTTGAAAATCTTAAATTTTCATTGTTGCGCGCGCAATGTTTTGTTGGATTTTTACGTAATACAAATTTATATTTAATCTGACTAGAAATTTCAGGATAAAAATATTTCGGAGCCCATCAAAATGTGAGAAATTTTATTGAATTATGTCTTCAACGGTTGGTTGAAATTATTAATCATTGTCCTAGCTAGAAAATGGGTTGTACTTTTAACGAACTGTAAATGGGCTGTTGTAAATTCCATTAGAATTCCAAAATCGGCTATACATTCTTACAAAACGCAAATGGGCTATAAGTTCTCTGCCACAGACTTGTGGGCCTACTAAGTGACGCGTCCCCTAAAAAAATAAGTTGATGCGTATGCAAGTCTTTGCCAACTTATTATAGTCAACACACGGTTCTAGCAGCAGTGGCCATTGGATGTCTATCCAACGGATGCCGTGCTTCTTCTTCAATCTCGGATATTCTTAGCTTCGGCCGCCAAAAAATGATTCCTCCCCCTGACATCTGGGGCGCACCGTTTCGGAGGCTGACCTGTGGGCCTACTAAGTTGGAGCGTACCAAGGGCTTTGTCAAATTAGTCAATAATAAATGTTTCTAGCTTCAGTGACCGTACCATGTCCATCCAACGGCCGTAGTGCTTCTTCAACCTCTGGTCTTCTTGCTCCAGCCGCCCAAAGCAGCGCCAGTCGTGCCGCCTGCTCCTGCCTCCCATGGTCGGTTGTGCTGCCGCGGAGGCCCCACCGCCCCCATACTACTCCCACCGCTGGCCAGGCCATCCCTCCACTCACCCACACCCCCTGTTATTCTGCGGCGACGGCAGCCTCACACCACAGCCGAACCAGTGAACCCTCGTACTCCTCTCCGTGCGGGCTTACACTGTTGTGTCTTCCCCAGCTCCGCATCGTCCCCTTCCTAGGCCTCGTCGTCGTCCAGAGCACCGCCCTGGTGCTCTCGGTGCGGCGTGGTCAACATGGTCAACGATTGACTTCCATCGAAAGAGTATTGTACGTGGAGAGGCTGATAGCTGGGTCCAGGCGGCCGCAAGGAAGTGCCTCCTTATTACGCGCAAAATAATTATTCCTCCACCTTACAGCAGGGACCCACCGGACGGGCCACCTTATTTTGCGAAAAAAACGTTTCCCCCCTGACTGCTTGGACCCACCGGACGGGCCAGCGTATTTTGCGAAAAAAATGTTCCCCCCGCTGTCAGCTCAGACCCACTGGAAGTGCCTCCTTATTACGCACAAAAAATGAATACTCCCCCTGCTAGCTGGAACCCACCATGGTAGGAGGCTGACTTGTGGGCCTACTAAGTTGACTAGGACAGGGGCCTTTGTCAACTTTAGTCAATATGAACGATTCTAGCTCCAGTGACCGTGCAATGTCCATCCAACGGCCGTAGTGCTTCTTCAACCTCTGGTCTTCTTGCTCCAGCCGCCCAAAGCAGCGCGGGTCATGCCGCATGCTCCTGCCTCCCGTGGTCGGCTGTGCTGCCGCGGAGGCCTCACCGCCCCCTACTATTCCCACCGCTGGACAGGCCCTGCGACGACGGCAGCCTCACACCGCAACCGAACCAGTGAACCCTCATACTCCTCTCCGCGCGGGCTTCCACTGCCACGTCTTCCCCGGCTCCCCGTCGTCCCCTTCCTAAGCCTCATCGTCGTCCACCGCCCTGGTGCTCTCGGTGCGGCGTGGTCAACGTGGTCAAAGAACAACTTCCATCAGACGTGGACTGTACGTGGAGAGGCTGACAGCTGGGTCCACGGCCACAGCAAGAAAGTGCCTCCTTATTACGTGCAAAATAATTATTCCTCCACCTGACAGCGGGGACCCACCGGATGGGCCATCGTATTTCGCGAAAAAAACATTTCCCCTGACTGCTGGGACCCACCAGCTACACCTTCGCACGCAAGGAAGTGCGTCCGGGCAAAAAAACAAAACGATTCGCCCCCTGATTGTTGGGACCCACTAGCTACATCTTCGCACGCAAGGAAGTGCCTGACAGTCGGGACCCACCTGGTCGAAGCGTACGTAGCGTTGTCATTTTGGTCGCGAATGTGTACGTACATATATAGTGGTCGATGTAGAGGCGCGCACGTGTCCTAGTAGAGGCGCGCACGTAGCATGTACACGTACGTACAACGGTCAGGGTGCAAGAAAGAAAATACGGCCACGTATGTGTACATACGGGCGGGGTCTCGAATGCCTACTCACGCATATGTACGGCGAGGGCGCGTGTACATGGCTGGGTCGGAACGGAGAAACAGCATCGTCGTCGTGTTCATGGGGAGGCAACGGAATGCGTCGTGTTCATGGGGAGGCAACGAAATGCGTCGTGTTCATGGGGAGGAAACGGAATGCGTCGTGTTCATCAGGAGGGCTTGGACAGAACAGGCGATGGAAACGAGGCCTGGCGTACTGCAGAACGGAGGAAACGGCCTTGTGTTCGACCGGCCACATTCGAAACGAGATCCTGTTCATCGAGAGGGGTGTGGCGTACCGCAAAACGGAGGAAATGGACCTCCTACGGTCGAAACGGGGGTCCTATTGATCGGGAGGGGTGTGGCGTACCGCAAAACGGAGGAAACGGACCTCCTACGGTCGAAACGGGGGTCCTGCTGATCGGGAGGGGTGTGGCGTACCGCAAAACAGAGGAAACGGACTTGTGTTGGAGCGCTACGGTCAAAACGGGGGTCCTGTTCATCGGGGGGGTGGCGTACCACAAAACAGGACTCCACGGGATACTGTTCATCTCCACCGTCGACCTCCTCCAGCCTCCACGGGCTCCTGTTCATCCAGCCTCCACCGGCTACTATTCAACCACCCCTCCACCGTCTACTGTTCATCCAGCCCTCCACACCACGGGGTCCTGTTCAACCACCCCTCCACGGGCACCCCTCCATCGTCTACTGTTTATCCAGCCCTCCACACCACGGGGTCCTGTTCAACCACCCCTCCATGGGCACCCCTCCACCGTCTACTGTTCATCCAGCCCTCCACACCACGGGGTCCTGTTCATCCACCCCTCCACGGGCACCCATCCATCGTCGACTATTCATCCAGCCCTCCACCGTCTACTATTCATCCAGCCCTCCACCACACCACGGGGTCCTGTTCATCCAGAGGCAACGCCACCACTCACTGTTCATCCAAACACCCCCCCCCCCCGCAATGCTCATTGTTCATCTCATCGATCGGCTTCAGTTAGCAGCAGTAGCGAAGGAATCGCCCGATCGGGTTTAGTTAACAGCCATCGATCGATCACTCGGGTTCAGTAATGCGTAGCCTGCAGTGCAATCGCTCGGGTTCAGTTAGAGCCAACGCCTCGCACACACGCGCGTACGTGTACAAGAGAAATGCGCATTGCTCGGCCCCCAACCTCCCACCGTAACCGGGAACTCCCCGAAATTCCCCCCCCCCCCTCGCTTCTACCACGGTTTTTTCTGTCATGGACGACCCAAAGAATGTCATGCAGCTGCGTCTCCAGCCCGCCCAGGAAGAAAAGACCATTTTCTGTCATGCTTTTTTGTCATAGAAGTAGGAGCCCACCACATCTATGATGATACTGGGTTTTGTCACAATTATCGTCATAGAAGTGTCATATGTATGACAGAAAAAAAAATTGTTCGGCCCAAAATGTCACGGATGTGTCTTTTTTTTGTAGTGGCTCCGGCATCCGGAGAGTCGAGATCTGGTTCTTTTTGGTTAGGAACCTAGTCCAAAATTTCCTGGCTGACTCTCCAGGTTGTTGGATTATGTGGCTTAAATCATCGGTGTTTGGTGGCTGGACATATGTACCTTGGAAGTTGTCGAGGAAGGCTTCTTCCAAGTCCTCCCAGCTACCGATAGAATTTTCAGGCAGGCTATTTAACCTGTGCCGAGCTGGCCCTTTGAGCTTTAGCGGGAGGTATTTGATAGCGTGGAGGTCATCTTCACGGGCAATGTCGATATGGAGAATAAAATCCTCGATCCATACCGCGGGGTCGGTTGTTCCGTTGTATGATTCAATGTTAACGGGTTTGAACCCTTCGGGGAATTCGTGATCCATTACTTCATCGGTGAAGCAAAGGGGGGTGTGGTGCCTCTATATCGGGCCGCGTCACGACGTAGCTCCGTTGGAGTCCGTCTGTGGTTGTCGGCTCAGGTGTGACTAGGTTTGTCACGTCCGAATAGGTAGCCATCATCACGTGTCGAGGAACGTCCTCGCGATCCGTAAATCAATCGGGTATATCCTGCTTTATTATTCAGGTCATGTCGAAGGGCATATGTATGGCCGTGAGCTGATTTACCTCTGACTTTGCGATGAGGCGGGGCAGGCTGGTGTTCAGCTTGTGTTGCAGCTTTGTCCCGTCCACGTGGTGGTCGGTCAGCCGCAGTGCACGATGGTGGTATGTGTTCCGGTGCCACGTCGTTGAACTGAGGTAGTAATTTGCGTTTCGGGTAGCTTTTGGCTGGGTGCTTGAGGCCGTATTCTTCGGCTGCTAGGACGTCAGTCCATTTAGCGTTGAGCAGATCCTGGTCAGCTTTAAGCTGCTGCTGCTTCTTTTTCAGGCTCCTTGAAGTGGCTATTAGATGGCACTTGAAGCTCTCCTGCTCAAGAGGTTCCTCGGGCATGATGAAATCCTCAGTGCCGAGGCTCGCCTCATCCTCGGAGAGCAGAAGATAATTACTGTCCTTTGAGTCCTCGTGCCTGGCCTATCTACCAGGGCTAACCTGCCCATCTTCCTGTTCATCATGTTCGGTAGCTGCGTCAATGGGGTATTCGTTGTCTTCGGCACCTTTCGGAGTGTTATCTTCACCGGTGCCGATGTTGCTATCTTTACTGTGGCGTGACTTAGAGCGGCGCCGCTAACGCCGGGGTTTCGATTGTATCTCAGGAGGTTTATCCTCAACTGGGTCTTCTTTGTCATCGCCGCTATTCTCCTTTGGTGCATCCACCATGTACACATCGTACGAGGAAGTGGCCATCTAGCGTCCGGTGAACAGTGGGTCCTGGGCCTCTTCTTCTCCAGCATCGTCATCCATACCGCCGATGTCATCGGAGCCGTAATCGAGCATGTCGGTTAAGTTTTCGACAGTGGCTATAAAGTGGGTGGCGGGTGGGGAGCGAAATTCCCTATCATCAGCTTCTAGTTCGAACCGGATATAGTTTGGTTGTGGGTCCCCTGCCAAGGACAGGTTATTTAATGAGCTTAGCACATCGCCCAAGGGTGAGTGCTGGAAGATGTTTGCGGCGCTGAACTCGAAGATCGATAAACGATCAAGTTCGGCATGTTCGGAACTTACGCCCGGAGACGAGTCTGGGGTTCCGGTGACAAGAATATTCTGTGAGTTTAAGTCCATGTGCGGCTCCAACGTCGGGGAATCTGTGGCCTCCGTGGTGGGGTTGAACCTCCAATCCTTGGATGCTGCAGTGCGCTCTGGATCTAAGGCCGGAGTGGTCACAGGAGCTATCTCCCTGATGTGGTCTGATGACAGATTTAGGTCATGTTCGTCAAGGTGGCTTGGAGCGGTCGCCGCTGTCTCAATCCAGCGAAGATCAAATCTCCATGGATGTCCGTGACGTAGTTCATACTCCCAAATCTGACATGATGGCCAGGGGCGTAGCTATCGATCTGCTCTAGGTGTCCAAATGAGTTGGCCCGCAGTGCGAAGCCGCCGAACACGAAGATCTATCCGGGGAGGAAGGTTTCTCCTTGGACAGCGTCACTATCGATGATTGAACGGGCCATCGAACCTTTCGTTGATGGCATAGTGGAACTCTCAATGAAAGCGCCAATGTCGGTGTCAAAACCGGCGGATCTCGGGTAGGGGGTCCCGAACTGTGCGTCTAAGGTCAATGGTAACAGGAGACAGGGGACATGATGTTTACCCAGGTTCGGGCCCTCTCTACAGAGGTAATACTATATGTCCTGCTTGATTGATATTGATGAATATGAGTATTACAAGAGTTGATCTACCTCGAGATCATAATGGCTAAACCCTAGAAGTATAGCATGGATGACTATGATAATGAGTCTCCCCCCTTTCCGGACTAAGTCCTCTGGTTTATATAGGCACTAGGAGGATCTAGGGTTACACGAGGTCGGTTACAATGGAAAGGAATCTACATATTCGGGTGCCAAGCTTGCCTTCCACTCCAAGGAGAGTCCCATCCGGACATGGGTCCAGTCTTCGGTCTTCGCCTTCATGGCCCATCAGTTTGGCCCATGGCAAATAGGCCGGACACCCGAGGACCCCTTAGTCCAGGACTCCCTCACCAGACGCAACCCGCCTTGAGGTAGGGCCTCGTGAGTCCTGCGCTGGCTCATGAGTGCCCAGACACTCCTCGTCTGGCCCTACCGTGCAAGCGACATGTCAGGGCAGGGCTGTACACGCCCCTAGGGCTCTCCGCAGTAGGGAGTCCCCTCCCACGTGCCAGTGGAAGCACCATGCTCCGCACTGGCAGTAGACACTGCCGAGGAGTGGCTATGCCCGTGCAAGTGCGGAAGCGCTATCCTCAGTGCTGGTGATAAACAACTAAGGGCGGCCTCACGGCCGCATCAACCTCAGGGAGCCTTCGAGCTCAGTGTCTGGCCTCATCGCAACACCTCCCCTCGAGAGAGTCGCATGAGGGGGCTAGGCACGGGGGCTGCGCTCGGGTACGCCCAAGCGTACGCCACCCTGTCAGGTCCCTCGGACCTGGTCGTCGTGCGCCCTCCCAAGCGAAGCTAAGGTACGAAGCTCGTTTGAACGTCAAGGGGGACTCGTGAGCATCGCGACTTAGGAGCCTAACTGACCACGTAGCCCCTCACTCCTTGGTCCGTCTTGGTGATCCGGAAGGCCCAATGGCAGCTGAGGTATGCGCGGGGTCGGGCCCTGTCGACGTAGGACACTAGGCCTACTCCCAGATCTCCTTTCTATAGGTTGTTTGCTCGTCAAGGGGGACTCCTGAGCATCGTGACTTAGGAGCCTAAATGATCACGTAGCCCCTCACTCCTTGGTCCGTCCTGGTGATCCGGACGGCCCAATGGCGGATGAGGTATGAGCGGGCTCGGGCCTTGCTGACGTAGAAAGTAAAGCAAATGGAAAGGAAATTGCGGAATTTCAAAGCAAATATTACAAGACATATTGTTCTCCTGAAACCAAACACGAGTTTAACGCCTCCATGATGCATGGTGCATATTGCAGAAACTAAACAGGAAAGGAGCCGCCAGCAAGTCATCCCATCACCCCTGGACACCGCCGTCGCCTGCAAGGGATGCTTCTTCTTCAACGGTGTCGCCTTCAACTATACCACCAGCCGGAGTTGCAGGATTAGTAGCACCGCCGGTCGGGGGCGCGGGAGCGATGGCGCGGAACCTCTTCAACAAGGCCTCCACCTGACCCTTCATGGCCGCAGCACCGGTCGCCCAATGCTCGTCGTCCACAGGCTCCAGTAGCTCGTCAAGGCGGGTGGCAGGATCGCGAAGATGGAGGTGGCTGAAGACGCCCGTCAGCGCGGCTGAGGAAAGAACGTGGACTTCTTCCTCCGCCATGGGGCCGATACCGCTCACGACGTCCTCCAGCGCACCGACCAGATAAGGAAGCAGCTGGGTGGGGCCCTCGTCGTCGGCGGCCAGCGGCTCCTCCAAGCCCTTCTCGTAGAGTGACCGCAGCATCGTCCGGGACCTCTCCTCAAGGAGCTTGAAGGTTGCGTGGTCCTCAGCCAGGACCTTCGTGTGGCGTCAAGCTCGGCCTTCTCTACCTTCAGCTTCTGCTCCAGCTCCTCCAGCCGGCTGCACTCCGTGGCCTATGCCTTCGCCAACTACTCCAGTTCGGTGTCGCGATCCTTGATGGCGTCCTCTCGGGCCTTCATCTTCTCCTCCTCCGCCTTGAGGCCTCAGGCTTCTTTTGCGCGCTCCCTCCGCACGGTCTCCAGCTCAGCCTCCAGCGACCGGCAGCGGTCCTGGGCGGCCTCGGCGTCCTTCAGCGCCACCTCGTGGGCGGCCACAACTCGGGCGACGGCCTTCCTGTCCTTCTCGGAGTTGACAGCAGCTTGGCTTAGCGTTGCCCGGACAGACACACCGGAGTGAAGCCAGCTAGAGACCAGCTCCAGGCGCCCGGCCACCAGGCAACGATCGGTGCCTTGAAGATCTTCTCGCAGCAGGGACATCGCAGAAAGAGCGCGCTCTAGGACGTCGGGAGAGGCGAAGGAGCCCGAAGACAGCAATGCGGACGAAGGAGGAGGAGGAGGCGACGTTGTCACCATGGCCTGGGAGGCCAGAACCTCCTGAGCTTCGGGGACCCCAGCGCCTGAGCCGGACGTTGGCACCTCCGGAGCCAACGGGGCCATGAGGGCTGACTCCTCTGAGGATGCTCCACCAAGCCTCGCGAGGATGATCGGGCTGGAGAAGCACGAGCGTCGTCGCTGCCCTTATCCATGGAGAGGGGTGCGGCCGCAGGAGGTGATCTGGGCTCGAGTAGTACCACCTCGTCCTCCTTCCTCTTCTTCGCCGTGGGCGTCCGCCTAATTGCACAACGGAGAACCGTCAAGGGCGAGCAGCAGAAGAAATAACAAGGCAGGACAAGAACACTTATTGGTCCACCGCGGCGTAGTCCCTCCACTTCTTAAGTTTGAAGCCTGAGAGCCTCGCAGCCTGAGGCATGGGTGCGCGGGCTCCAGGAGCAGAAGCAGGGGCAGCAAATGGACCGGACGCAGCTCCAGGAGGTGTCGGTGCAGGAGCGTCGTCCCGGGAGACCAGCGCCGACCTGCCCCTCATCGGAACCACGGGCAGCTCCTCTCCATCAGGGAGGATGCCAGCCTCGTCATCGTCATCAGGCAGGGTGCAGAGGATGTCGGCCTTGCACAAGGGGGAGGTCTCCCCCATCCCCTCCGCGGTCGCCTCTGAGTCGCGCTCCTCGCCCTCCAACTCTTCCCCCTCCTTGCGGGAATCGCCAGAAGACACGTCCACCGTCGCTGTCACCACCGGAACCCCAGGGGCACCGGCAGCACCAGGCCACGCCCGTCTAAGGTGGGCATGGCGGCCACGACCTGCGCCCCGTCCTTTCGAAGGAACAAGGGAACGTGGGCACTCGGTGGATACTCTTGGTCGTCCCCGACCAAGAGGCGAAGAGCCACAGCTAGCTCCTCTTAAGACAAGGCCTCCGGACTAAAGCGGAGCTTGTCTTCTCCGTCCCTGAGCGTCCACAAGGGGCGCGAGCGCACCTGGAGAGGATCCACCCGCAGCACCAGGAATTCTCTCAGGAGCATGGCCCCCGTCAGCTTCGCCACCTTCGCGTTGCCCGGCCTCAGGTCGGCGGTCATCTTCTTAGACACCGACTTTGCCCGGTCGTTACTAAGCTTCGCATGGGACCACCCCTCGTCAGACTGGGGCATCTTCGTTGGCAGCTTCAACCATGGGGTGGACACACTTGGCATCCATCATGACCCACTTTCTCCTGAAGCCATCAGCCTTCAAGACCGCATTGGCCTTGTCGGCTGCGATGAAGTTGGCGCACCCAGAGGTGTGGCCATTGTTGATTCGGAGGAAGAAGAAGTGGCGTAGCTGTGCCACGGACGGCATCACCCCGACATACGCCTCGCAGTAGAAGGCAAAGATTGACAAGAGAAGAACAGAGTTGGGATGGAGATGGAGGGCCTGCAGCCTGTAATGGCGGAGGACGGCATAGAAGAAGTCAGAGAAGGGTGGAACCAGGCCCGCGACGATGCTGCTCAAGGAAGGGAGTTCGTAGGAGCTCTATCTACACGCGTTGGGGCGGTCGACGCCATCATTAACAGTAGGACTCGGGAGGCCGGCGCCAACCCCATCCAGATCAGCGACGGCGGCGGTCGGACGCTGCAGCCTTGCTCCGAGCCCGGCGAGAGCTCGGGGGCACATAGCTGTCGTCGCTTGTCTCCGAAGTCTCGATGAGCTCGGGAGAGTCGCTGGACCACCATGAGTCACCGCTGTCGCTAGAGGGGTTGCTACCGAGGCTAGCGGTAGGCTCGGCGTCGGCCGCTGCGCCATCCTGACGACCCTCTCCAGGGCAGCACTCCAAGCGGCGACCTTATGCGTCGAAGACCTTGAAGAACATCATGGAGGCGCCGTCGTACTTGAAGTGGATGGTGAGGGCACCTTCTGCACGGTAGACTCGGGCGACCTCACCCCAGCCACGAGTCATGAAGATCCTCCCGGAGGAAACGGCTTCAACCTCCTCCCTAGTCGCTGGGGCATCACAGTCGGTGTGCTGCAACCAAAGCTCGAGGGGGGCCCTCGACGGTGAAGAACTGTGGGAAGCGAATCCAAGTGCGAGGAGGCATCACCGCCCACAGCATGAATTCACGCGAGGAGTCCGCGGCATGGACCCCTGGGGGCGATGGCGTGCGTCACCGCGGCACGGAGACCACGGCCCTGGAGCGGGCGGCGGCGCTCGTCGCCCCTCCCTCCGGAGCCCTCAGCTTGGGCGTACAAGGGCCACGGATACCCGGGAGGTGGCCGCTCGTACCATGGCCACGACACTTCCTGCCTCACGACAATGTCGCGACGGTGGGACAGCCTCTTCTTCAGCGGAAGTGGCTCATCAAGGGGAGACTTCCCTTTCTCCGCAGCCGAGAACCTCTGTATCAGCGCCATGGTCGATGCAGCAAGCGATGAAGCGAGGAAGAAGAAGGAGCGGGAGAAGCAAAGGAAGAGATGGGTGACAGGGGCTCCGGCCTCTTGTTCCCATTTATAGCCAAGGGGAGGCCAACTGCCGGCCTCCACGATCTAAGGTAATAATGATCTTTTTTTGCATGCAACAAGGACTCGTCAAGTCGGCCAGTTGCCGAGGCAGCATGGGGAAGTGGAGACGCCCACGTCCAATGAGTCACCACGCACCAACCGTAGCCACCGGTTGTTGGGGCCCGCGGTGCTCCGCACTTGCCCTTTGGCCTCGCCTCGAGGCCAAGTTCGAGCGCGCCTTGGGCCCGAGGGCTACTATCGACGTCCTGGGAACGAGGGTCCCCAGACTTACCTGCTTGCGGCCCGCGGCGTGGCTCCACCAGCGGGCCTGTACGGCCCATCTTCACCAGCAAACACTCAAGACCCTCGCGGGGTGGACAACATAAGACCTCCTCAGGGGCAGCCTCACCAGGCTGGCTCGCGAGGGGCAGAGAGATCAAGGCAAGGGACACCTCGCACGGTTTCTGTGATGTAAGCCATGAAGACTGGAGCCAGGCGGGCACTAGGCGGGAGCCAGGCGGGCGCCAGTGCACAGTGTCCTCGTTTCCTCTTTGGTGCTAAAGAGGCAAGCATAGCCGAGGAGTCACAAGGCATCAGACAAAGGTTTCCATATCGGTGCAACAAGACCAAGACCAGCAGGATGATAGGACGGAGGTCACGGTGGAGCCCAAGATGGCATCACCACCAGAGCATTTAATAGGGGAAGACCACCTTTAGTCAAGTTAACTTGTACTAGTTGTATCCCTTCGAATTTTGCCATTGTGGGATCCCTTCCCGCTCAATATTTGGGAAGAGGACTAGGGCCTCTATAAATAGGACTAGCCACCACAGTAGGAGGCAACTGATCCAGAGAGAGATCCAGTTCATCCCCAACCACACAAGTTCGCCAAGCACAAGAACACCTCTCCTCAGGAGGTTGTTCTTCACTTGTAACTATTCATCATCAGCCCGAGAGGCAATCCACCACACCACACTAGAGTAGGGTATTACACCACATCGGTGGCCCGAACCAGTTTAAACTCGTGTGTCTCTTGTTCTTTGGGTTCGTCGAGCTACGCCGTGAGATCATGATGTGTGCGAGCTAGAGGGGGGAGAGATCTTCGTGCGCACCCCAGTGTTCAAACCTCAAGGGTTTTGCCGGAACCTGAAATCCGACAGCAGCCAACCGCCTGGGTTGGAACATAGGAAACATCGTCATGTTCATCAGGAGCCAAGCGGCTGAGTCGGAACACGTCCTATTTATCTAGACCCAAGCAGCTTGGATGGAACAGCCAAAACGGGGTCTTGTTCATTGACTCAGGATCTGGCGCACCACAAAACAGAGTTCTCTTCGACTGCCTACAATCAAAACGCGGTCCTGTTGATCGGGAAGGGTCTGGCGTATCGCAAAACAGAGGAAACAGACTTCTATTCAACCGCCTACGGTCGAAACGGGGTCTTGTTGATCAGGAGGGGTCTGGCATACTGCCAAACAGAGGAAACGGACTTCTCTTCAAGCGCCTATGGTCGAAACAGTGTCCTCTTCATCAGGAGGGGTCTAGCGTACCGTAAAATGAGACTCCTCGGGCTATTGTTCATCCACCATCTACTGCCTCGCTCCAGCCTACACTAGATACTATTCATCCACCGTCGACTTCCTCTAGCCTCCACCGGCTACAGTTCATCCAGCCTCCATGCGGTCCTATTCATCCACCCCAACCGTCTAGGGTGTGGCGGCCTCCTCGGGGTCCTGATCATCCAACGGCAACCACGGGGTCCTGTTCATCCAACCCCCACTGGGAATTGTTCATCCACAGCCAAACAATTGGCTCGACTCGTCAAACGTCTTGATCGACTCATTATACATATCGCGTGTGCGGCAACAATGGGCACTGTTCATCGAGAGGCAACCCAACACCAGTTGGCTCTACACCTCACACGGGGGCTCGATCAGCTTCAATAAGCAGCAGAAGTGATCGGTCGCTCGGGTTTAGTTAGCAGCAGCACTGAAGGAACCGCTCGGGTTCAGTTAGTAGCAAAGGAATCGCTTGGGTTCAGTTAGCAGCGAAGGGAGATCGACTGGCTTTAGTACGTAGCTAGTGCGATTGCTCGGGTTCAGAAGCAAACGGCTTGCAAGGGTTCAGTAGTGAATGCCTCACACACATGCGCATACGAGGGAAACAACGTGCAAACCATGCTGCATCGCTCGGTCCCAACCACCCACCGTAACCGAGAACTCCTTGAAATTTTCCTCGCCCTCACTTCTACCACGATTTTTACGTCATGGACGACCCAAAGAATGTCATGCAGGTGCGTCTCCGGCCAGCCCAGGACAAAAAGCCCATTTTCTATTATATTTTTTTCATGGAAGTATGAGCCCGCCACATCTACGGTGATACGTGTTTTTGTCACAATTATCGTCATAGAAGTGTCATAACCATGAGAGAAAATGTTTACGGTTATAGGATGATCTATCTCGAGATCAGATCATTGTGTTCTAAACCCTAAGGCTCGTGTTGGTGTGCCTCTAAAGACTAAACCCTCCACCTTATATATGCACCGGGGTACCTAAGTTACAAAAATGGTCGGTTGCTGCCTAGGAATAAAGACGCAGACTATTAGATCTTTCCTTGAAGTACACGCCAAGTCTTCGGAAGTTTCCATCCAATGTACACCTAGGGCCACAACTTCAGTAGTCCCTTCTCTAATGATCGGCAGGTCACCAGCTTGGCCCATAAATTATAGGATGTATAAGTTGGCACCCCTTAACCCAGGACACCCTCACCAGCCATTCAGGGTGCTTGATGTCGAGGATAAATCCAACCTCCAATAGCTTGGCCAGTTCCCCCCCCCCCCATAGCTTATTTTTTTGTTATGAGAACCTACAAAGTGCCTGCTTGATGGGTTTAAATCCCACAATAATATTGAGGATGTGCTCGGCGAGGTTTCTTGGGATTCCTGGCATATTCGATGGGTGCCAGGTGAAGATGTCCCAATTTTCCTGGAGAAAAGCATGCAGCGCCTCATCAAGTGACAAGCCTAGTCGTGCTCCAATGGAGGCTATTTTAGATGAGCCCTCATGATGCACCTGACATTTTTCTATCTCATTGGCTAGCTTAAATGACATATATTTCAGCCTCTTATCGAGGAGAACATCGTCTTTATCCACTGCCGCCAATAGTGTTGTTAATTCTTTGGGCGTGAGGGCTTCGGCTTTGGCCTCCAAGGCGAGTGTTGCCGTTTTATTCTCGGCTTTGAGAGATCTATCTATGTTGCTTGTAACGGTGATCACTTATTATGGTCCCGTCATCCTGAACTTCATATAAGCCTAACGGGGGCCTGCATGAAATCCAGCAAGCGCGTCATGATCGAGGAGGGCATGATAGCCACTTCGGAAGGGTACGATGTTGACGGTTAATTCCTCTAGTCGGTAGTTATTGGGAGTTTCGGATACCACCTCAAGCATGAATCTACCGCTACATCGTGCCTCTTTCCATGGGATTATCCCTTTGAACGTGATTCGGCTTGGTTCGATGCACGATTTGTTGAGCTACATCTTTTGCAAAGCGTCCTCGTAGATGAGGTTTAAGCTGTTACCACCATCCATTAGGACTTTGTTCAGTCGATAGCCGTTGATGATGGGGTCGAGGACTAGGGTCGCAACTCCTTAGCTAGGGCTGGAGGTTGGCGTATCCCCATGTCCGAAGGTGATTGGGGTGTCTAACCACCTGTTGTCTGAGGCTGCCATGTGATAAACGTGGTTTATTTCCTGGGGAGCTCTCTTCTGCTAGTTCCTCGAGGGGTGAGTCTTATAGATCATTAGGCTCTCATCCTCGTTGATCGATTTGTCCTCCCAGACTGGTGATTTTCCTTGGATTTTTGGAGGTCTGAGGTTGTCTAGGAGACCAATCCCCCTTTTGCCACCTTCCTAACAACCCAATATGTGCGAAGCCCGTGAGTCAGGTTTATGTTTAATGATACAAAGTGTATTGAATTGTTTCATCTACGATCGCGTTTAGTCTTGGGTCTATTTCCAGCTATTTCTCCTCGTGCATATATCGAGCAACTCAATCATCGATTCTGGAGTGCTTTTGGCATCGGCATGTGCGTCTTTTGTCGGCAGGATCTAATAAACCCTAGATCGCATCCTTTTACTCTTTTTTGCTAGCCAGGGGTCCTCCATAACACAGTATCTTGATATTATGTCTGATAGCTCGGGGAACGTTCTAACGCATCTCTGTGCCAAGACATTGGAGATGCCTTCATCATGACAATTATAGCGAAACCGCAAGGGCTTCCGCATCGCAGCAATATGGGATCTTATTTTTTACGAACAAGAATCTCATCAAGAATTGTCAAACCGTTTCTCTAGGATTTAACATAAGCTAGATCCCAGATGTCATTTGGTCCCGAATCATCAGGGCAATATGCGACGTGGGGGTGGGGGATAGAAAATCTAATTCCAGCTCAGTCTGATATCGACTTCCTGAGGAAATCTCCCCGAAGGTGGTTTAAGGGCGCCCTCGGGGCGGATTTCTTCGCGATGTTTTTGAAGTCGTCTAGGTCAGATTTCGGATCCAAGTTCCATGCTTGATCCGATCAGTCCTAGCAATGGTCGACCGAAGGGCATGGAACCAGCTCTTTTGCAGCGACCACTTTAAGGTCCTCAGCTGGATCCGAGGATGCAGCGAGAGATTCGATTGCCAGATTAAATTCATCGGGCTTTAGATCCTGAAGTTGGGTGGACACTATGAAGGGCTCCTATGCTTCAGTTGATCCAAAGTCTTGAGTCACTAGCATGGGGGACACGCCAGAACGGATTAGATTGTTAGATGAGGCTTCCATCGAACCTTCGTGACCACACAGCGGGGCCTGTATGGGCCACCAATGTCAGTGCTAAAACTGGCGGATCTCGAATAGGGGGTCCCGAGATGGTGATCTTAGAACGATGGTAACATCAACAATAGGGACACGATATTTACCCAGGTTTGGGCCCTCTTGAAGAGGTAAAACCCTACGTTCTGATCTTATTATATTGATTGTGGATGGGGTAAAAGTAAATTATGATCTACCTCGAGATCGTGTGAATGACCTCTAACCTCTAAAACCTTGAAATCGTACCTCTGTGGACTAAATCCATCGGCTTATATAAGCACTGGGAGTATCTAGGGCTCACACATGTTACCATATAGGGATAAACATGTTGAACATTCAAATATGCCATTAGAAGAGCACGAAACATTGTATATGACTTCAAGAGAAAGAAGAAGACTGAAACATTTTCTTTAGCGATCTGTCCCTTGTCCCACACATCAGTCAGGCTGGGCTAGAGGCGCAGCAATTCAACTCAAATTAGAATTCTTGTAGACAAAATAAAGGCACTTGGGACCACAGCAATAACGAACAAGCTCTTGCATTCACTTTGTCTCATTATAAAAACTCTTGTATTCATTGCTTGGTGCTTTGTATTAATATGAATCCATGTGTTTTAAAAGATTGATTACATCTTTTTAATTTTTTAAAAATTGTGATTACTTGTTCTAAATTTATGGCCATTCCTTTTTTTATAACATACTTTGATTTATAAATGTTCGCACAAGCTGATTATTTTGCAAGGTTGTTCGCATAGGCTGATTGTAGTTGTCATCTACTAGATAACTAGATATTTTACGTCACAATTTCTTCTTGAAGCTATCAGTTTTGTCATATTAAAAATTCAATTCGTTCTTCAACACCTCATGGGCACAATTTAGCTGACGGGATGATCAAGGTAATTTGGCTAGGTCTCCTATGTGGTCGGCCCTTATATGGATGTGTGTGGCCAACACTTGATTTCTGTGCATCCTGATCATATACACTTCATCATCATCCATCACATGATCACATTGATAAGTGAGTTGCTGAGAGGAGGCCCCACTGCACGCACAGCAACGCGGTTTCATAGAAGATATGTACCTTTCTCATTATCTTTGTATGCACAAATATTTTTAAAAAAAATAGGGGCTCGTATTCAAATTTCACCCCGGAACCCCAAAATGCTAGGACCGGGTCTGGTGGTGCCTCGAGCTTGTGGGCCTTGAGTACATCTTATGGTCTTCTCCCGAATCTTCTAGGCTCTTTTATTTTCAATAAAAATCATCATAAAATTTCATCGTTTTTTGACCTTCCTGGATATGATTTCCAACGAAACCAAAAACATGCAAAAAAAACAAGAAGTGAAACTGAGCACTAGGGATCTGTTCTAATCCTCTCTGAACTTCCAAAACTCCTCAAAATTTGCTTCAAAATCTAGGTTCGAACTCCACCTAGCGATCAGTGAAACGTTCTGCACGTCGGAGTACAACCTCCTAATCGGCACTTAGCTAGCGCTCCTGGTGCTCGCACGCGGTGCGTAGCGGGCCGGCCTAATCAATCTTTGGAGAAAAACAAATGTGAAGGAAAACATTGATGTTAAAATTCAAGAAAAGAGGGAATCGATCTCTGCTCTCCTAAGTCTACAGCTTCACTGATCCCCCATTCTTCAGCTGTTGATCATTTAAATATGCCTTGAAGTCTACGCCAAGTCTTCGGAGAATTCCATCTTGATTACACCGAGGGCTAGGGCATGCATGTCCCATTCTTCAGCTATTGGTGGGTCTTCGGTCGGCCCATGAACTGCTTGCCAACATGGTGTGGAACCCCTAATCCAGGGTACCGCCAGCAACCCCCCAGAAAGATAAGGGGAGGACCAAGGACATTATAAATAGAAGATGACCACAACCTAGCTAGCAAACGGTTCGATTCATCCGCAACATACCACCTGCATTATAATCCACTAGTATAGAACATAGCAATATCATCCACAGAAGGAGTAGAGTATTACACCTGGCCAGTGGCCCGAACCTGGATAACTCCGGTTCACCTTCTTTGTATCTTCTCCTTGTCGGCCGCACGACGCCTAAGGAAACATTGCGCATTCAGTCCCTGGCCGAACTAACAAAGGGATGTTGCACACATCCCAATGTCTAGTTCCTAGACACCGACAAATAGGTCGCGCCAAGGCCCGGCCTTGAGGGGGGCGAGAGGGGCGGCCGACCCGGGCCCCCAAATTCGAGGGGGGGCATGGCCATGTGTCTGTGAGAGTGTGGAGCGCCCTTTCCCAACCACCATCCGCCATTAGAAGAGCACGAAACATTGTATATGACTTCAAGAGAAAGGAGAAGACTGAAACATTTTCTTTAGCGATCTGTCCCTTGGCCCACACATCAGTCAGGCTGGGCTAGAGGCGCAGCAGTTCAACTCGAATTAGAATACTTGTAGACAAAAGAAAGGCACTTGGCACCACAGCAATAACGAACAACCTCTTGCTTGCAGTTTGTCTCATTATAAAAACTCTTGCATTCATTGCTTTGTGCTTTGTATTAATATGAATCCATGTGTTTTAAAAGATTGATTACATCTTTTTAATTTTTTTAAAATTGTGATTACTTGTTCTAAACTAATGGCCATTCCTTTTTTTATAACATACTTTGATTTATAAATGTTCACACAAGCTGATTCTTTTGCAAGGTTGTTCGCATAGGATGATTGTAGTTGTCATCTACTATCTAATTAGATATTTTATGTCACAATTTCTTCTTGAAGCTATCACTTTTTTCATATTAAAAATTCAATTCGTTCTTGAACACCTCATGGGCACAATTTATCTCACGGGATGATCAAGGTAATTTGGCTAGGTCTCCTATGTGGTCGTCCCTTGTATGAATGTGTGCGACCAACACTTGATTTCTGTGTGTCCTGATCATATACACTTCATCATCATCCATCACACGATCACATTGATAAGTGAGTTGCTGAGAGGAGGCCCCACTACACCCACAGCAACGCGGTTTCATAGAAGGTATGTACCATGCTCATTATCTTTGTATGCACAAATATATTTTTTAAAATATAGGCGCCCGTATTCAAATTTCACCCCGGACCCCCAAAATGTTAGGACCGGGTCTGGTGGCGCCTCGAGCTTGTGGGCCTTGAGTGCATCTTATGGTCTTCTCCTGAATCTTCTAGGCTCTTTTATTTTCAATAAAAATCATCATACAATTTCATCGTGTTTTGACCTTCCTAGATATGATTTCCAACGAAACCAAAAACATGCAAAAAAACATGAACTGAAACTGAGCACTAGGGGTCTGTTCTAATCCTCTCTGAACTTCCAAAACTCCTCAAAATTAGCTTCAAAAGCTAGTTTCGAACTCCACCTAGCGATCAGTGAAACGTTCTGCATGTCGGAGCGCAACCTCCTAATCGGCACTTAGCTAGCGCTCCTGGTGCTCGCACGCGGTGTGTAGCGGGCCGGCCTAATCAATCTTTGGAGAAAAACAAATGTGAAGGAAAACATTGATGTTAAAATTCAAGAAAAGAGGGAATCGATCTCTGCTCGCCTAAGTCGACAGCTTCACTGATCGCCCATTCTTCAGCTGTTGATCATTCCAATATGCCCTGAAGTCTACGCCAAGTCCTCAGAGAACTCCATATTGATTACACCGAGGGCTAGGCATGCATGGCCCATTCTTCAGCTGTTGGTGGGTCTTCGGTCGGCCCATGAACGGCATGCCAAAATGGTGTGGAACCCCTAATCCAGGATACCGCAGCAACCCCCAGAAAGATAAGGGGAGGACCAAGGACATTATAAATAGAAGATGACCACAACCTAGCAAGCAAAGGGTTGGATTCATCCACAACATACCATCTGCATTGTAATCCACTAGTCTAGAACATAGAAATATCATCCACAGCAGGAGTAGGGTATTACACCTGGCCGGTGGCCCGAACCTGGATAACTCCGGTTGACCTTCTTGGTATCTTCTCCTTGTCGGCCGCACGACGCCTAAGGAAACATTGCGTGTTCAGTCCCTGGCCGAACTAACAAAGGGATGTTGCACACATCCCAATGTCTAGTTCCTAGACACCGACAATAGGTCGCGCCCAGGCCCGGCCTTGAGGGGGGCGAGAGGGGCGGCCGACCCGGGCCCCCAAATTCGAGGGGGGGCATGGCCATGTGTCTGTGAGAGTGTGGAGCGCCCTTTCCCAACCACCATCCGCCATTAGAAGAGCACGAAACGTTGTATATGACTTCAAGAGAAAGAAGAAGACTGAAACATTTTCTTTAGCGATCTGTCCCTTGGCCCACACATCAGTTAGGCTGGGCTAGAGGCGCAACAGTTCGACTTGAATTAGAACACCTGTAGACAAAAGAAAGGCACTTGGGACCACAGTAATAATGAACAAGCTCTTGCATTCACTTTGTCTCATTATAATAACTCTTGAATTCATTGCATTGTGCTTTGTATTAATATGAATCCATGTGTTTTAAAAGATTGATTACATCTTTTTAATTTTTCAAGAATTGTGATTACTTGTTCTAAATTGATGGCCATTCCTTTTTTATAACATACTTTGATTTATAAATGTTCGCACAAGCTGATTTTTTTTTTGCAAGGTTGTTCGCATAGGCTGATTGTAGTTGTCATCTACTAGCTAATTAGATACTTTACGTCACAATTTCTTCTTGAAGCTATCAGTTTTGTCATATTAAAAATTCAATTCGTTCTTCAACACCTCATGGGCACAATTTAGCTCACGGGATGATCAAGGTAATTTGGCTAGATCTCCTATGTGGTTGTCCCTTGTATGGATGTGTGTGACCAACACTTGATTTCTGTGCGTCTTGAGCATATACACTTCTTCATCATCCATCACACGATCACATTGATAAGTGAGTTGCTGAGAGGAGGCCCCACTGCACCCACATCAACGAGGTTTCACAGAAGGTATGTACCATTCTCATTATCTGTGTATGCACAATTTTTTTAAATAGGGGCCCGTGTTCAAATTTCATCCCGGACCCCCAAAATGTCAGGACCGGGTCTGGTGGTGCCTCGAGCTTGTGGGCCTTGAGTGCATCTTATGGTCTTCTCCCGAATCTTCTAGGCTCTTTTATTTTCAATAAAAATCAACATAAAATTTCATCGTGTTTTGACCTTCCTAGATATGATTTCCAACGAAACCAAAAACATGCAAAAAAAACATGAACTAAAACTGAGCACTAGGGGTCTGTTCTAATCCTATCTGAACTTCCAAAACTCCTCAAAATTATCTTCAAAAGCTAGGTTTGAACTCCACCTAGTGATCAGTGAAACGTTCTGCACGTCGGAGCGCAACCTCCTAATCGGCACTTAGCTAGCGTTCCTAGTGCTCGCATGCGGTGCGTAGCGGGCCGGCCTAATCAATCTTTGGAGAAAAACAAATGTGAAGGAAAACATTGATGTCAAAATTAAAGAAAAGAGGGAATAGATCTCTGCTCGCCTAAGTCGACACCTTCGAGCCTTGCCACTAGACCAAGATCATATTGTTACTTATGACTAGAAAGTAAACCTATTTGACCCCACTTCTAGTACAAACATTAACATATAGACAACTTTCTTCACATTCAAAAATATAAAAAGAAAAAATTCACAAAAATGAAAAACTTTACAAATTCAAAAATGTTCATGGATTTTGTACAAAAGTTCATGAATTTAAAAAAAATCTCAAATTTGAAAAAAGGTTTATCGAATCTGAAAAAAAGTTCATTGATTTTGAAAACAAGTCCATTGATTTTGAAAAAAAGTTCATTGAATCTGAAAAAAGTTCATTGAATTTGAAAAAAGTTCATTGATTTTGAAAAAAAAGTTCATGGATTTTGAAAAAAGTTCATTATTTTTTTAAAAATGTTCATCGAATTTAAAAAAGTACACCGAATGTGAAAGAAAGTTCACAAATCTGAATAAAAGTTCATCGAGTTCAAAACAAAGTTCAACAAATTTCAAAAGAAGTTCATCGATTTAAAGGAAAGCTCACATATTCATAGATTTAAAGAAAAGTTTCCAAAATATAATCAACTTTTAAAAGTAGTTCACTAAATTTTAAAAAAAGTTCATCAATTTTGAAGAAAACATCATTGCTTTGGAAAAAAGTTCCTGCATTTAGGAAAAGTAATAAAAATGAAAATCGACGAGGGAAGAAACCAGGAAGAAAAAAAAGAAAAAAGAAAAGAAAAGTGGAAAAAGGAAAAAGAAAAAAGAAAAAAAGAAAAAAAAAAGAAAAGATCTTGCTCTGTGGCGGTGTGGTTAAACGAACGAAGCTCAACGCGTTAGCTTGCTGGTTCGAGTCCTAGCCAAAGCAGTTGTTTTTTGCTGAATGAAATACAAACTAACGGGTCGGCCCACCACGGGGCGCTGCGGGTGCTAGTTTGCGAATTGCATACAAACGGGCACCTTCAGCGCTAAATAGGAAATGCTAGTCGTACCTTCTCTCAGCGATTTGGTACGCTGAGGAGGTTGCTGGCCTGTTCGACTAGAGTTCGGGCTGGCTGGAATCAGCCCAGTTCGGGCCTGGCTGATTTTTCGGAGATAAAAGAGTTGGACCGCAGTAGGCAGAGAACATATGGGCTTAAAACTGGTGTAATTTTTTTCACATGGACTAGTTGTTGTTTTTAGTGTACAAAGAGATGTACAGAGAGTTCTGTAAAAGGACTAGTTGTTAGCGAGTTGGACTAGGAAAGGCATGAAGTCCGATTCTGGATGAGTAAAAAACATATGAGTCCTACCATGACGTACTGTGTTATAGCCATGGGGCTTGTTATATTTTGAATGATCACAAATTATCCCAGTTAAGACAAGTTATATAATTTAGAATAACAAGAAGTTTTGTTATTTGTCGTAAAACAAAAGCTTCATTTGCATATAAGTTTGCAAATCAAAATGGTGACCCATCTAAATACATGAACATGGTCACTTCACCAACTAAGACCAATGGCAGTAGCTAGTTCATGCCTAAACAAATCCATGTTAGGAGCACTTTCCGCTGATGTTGAAGCATCTGATGCATTTGTAGGAATAACTTACTTCTTGTATCTCTCTGTTGGAACATAATCTGGATCCCTCTCACACCGAATAAAGTGGAGATCCTCCTTGTCATGGAGGTGGACGTAGTTGTGTAGTGTCATAGTAGCCACAACAATCATCTTTTTGTATTGATTGAGTAGTTTGGCATCTTAAGCAAGATTGGCCATTTCATCTTCCAGACACCAAAGGTTCGCTCTATGGTATTGTGCTTGGAGGAGTGGATCCGGTTGAACTTTTCTACAGGAGTAGTTGGCGGTGCACCTCTCTTGAAGTTGGGGATGTGATAGCATTCTCCTATGTACGGTGCTAGATAGCCATCCCTATTAGGATAGTTGGTGTCTACGAGGTAATACTCCTACACAAAGTAACAACAAACATGATTGTGAATTCAAGGTTATGATACATAAGTTGCAATAACAACAAACATGCATGTGAATTGGAGGATATGTTACATAAGTTGCAATATCAAGAAATACTAACCCTTGGGAGGATGTGGGAATGTGGCCTTGTCATTTTAAATTGCATGGAAGAGCACACTTGTATCATGCATAGAACTCGTTTGTCCAATTGAAGCATAGGTGAAATGCATGTCAAAGTCACATACTGCCATCACATTCTGATTTGTTGCAGATGTTTTTCTAATATACCTTACTTTCGACTGTCGAACTAGAGGGAGGAGGCATGCCCGAAGTGGGACTCCAATGGTCAGTACCATTAGTTGTGATATCTCCAAACATATTCCACAAGTTTTGTTCATTAGCAAGTCCTTTCTTCTTGAACTTTCCACAACCTTTAATATCATGTAATACAACAAGGAAAACAATTTATTAGTAACTAAAATGATATGGGTAAATTTTGATATGTGATACATCAGCCAAAAGAACTTACAATTTTAGTCTTGTTCCACCATTCAGCATCTTCTGACACGGGGTTGTTCACATCATCGGTCTCATCTTTAATATGTTGAATTCACCTTTAATCTTGTCACATTTGTTTTTCAATTGCGTATGTCTGTAGTGAAAGTGCTAGTGATCGACTAGAGGGGGGGTGAATAGGCGATTTTTATGAAAGTCTTCAAAACATGAAAGTTTCGAAGACAAACGATAGAAATAAACCTATTTCCATGCAGCGGAAGGTAGACTACACTAGGCAAATCATAGTCAAGTATTCAATGAAGTGAAAGCACAATGACTAATAGCAGCTAGGCAATAAGGATCAGGTAGGAAGATATTGTGAAGCCAATCAGAACAAGTAGTCACTCAGTGAAGACAAAAGATAATGCAATCATACAATGACTTCACAAGCACCAACAGTAAGTAAAGGGAAGGGAAGGATGAAACCAGTGACTCGTTGAAGACAATGATTTGTTGGACCAGTTCCAACTGCTGTGACAGTTGTACATCTGGTTAGGGCGGCTAGGTATTTAAACCTGAGGACACACAGTCCCAGACACCCAGTCCTGAACACGCAGCTCAGGACACCCAGTCCTCACCGTATTCCCCTTGAGCTAAGGTCACACAGACCTCGCCCAATCACTCTGGTAAGTCTTCAAGGTAGACTTCCAAACCTTCACAGACTTCGTTCACCGGCGATCCACAATGACTCTTGGATGCTCAGAACGCGACGCCTAACCGGCTGGAGGATTCACGGTCCTCAAGTGTAATAAGTCTTCAGATCACACAGACAGGAAGACTTAAGTGATGCCTAACACTCTTTGGCTCTGGGTGTTTAGCGCTTTATCCTCGCAAGGAATTCTATCTCAAAGGCTTCGAAGTGGGTTGCTCTCAAACGACAAAAGCCATACTCTAACTCTGAGCAGCTAACCGTTTATGGTTGTAGGGGGTGGGCTATTTATAGCCACTGGGTAACCCGACCTGATTTGTCCGAAATGACCCTGGGTCACTAGGGAACTGACACGTGTTCCAACGGTCAGATTTCAAACGCACACGACAACTTTACTTGGGCTACAAGCAAGGCTGACTTATCCAACTGTGGACAAGATTTGCTCTCATAGTCTTCACTCGAAGACATAGGATTTTGGTTAAGCATCACTTCGGTCATTCTGACTGGTTCTCTTGGACCCCACTTAACAGTACGGTGGTTCCTATGACTCAACAAAGAAAAACACAGAACGACGAAACTGCTAAGTCTTCGCGCTCCAGAGTCTTCACGCGATGTCTTCTCTTGTCATAGTCTTCAATGTGAATGTCTTCACATACCACCTTTCACTTCAATGTCTTCATACATTTTTAGGGGTCTTCTCTGGTAGGAAAATCGAATCAATGAGGGACTTCTACCTGTGTTATCCTGCAATTCTCACAAACACATTAGTCCCTCAACTAGGTTTGTCGTCAATACTCCCAACTAGGGGTGGCACTAGATGCACTTACAATCTCCCCCCTTTTGGTGATTGATGACAAACTAGTTGAAGTTTTCAACGGGGAATATAATATGTGAAATTGTAAAGGATAGGGAATTGTCTTCATAAGTTGCAAGGGCTCCCCCTGAAGATGTGCATATAAGTAATTTGCTTTTGGAATGCAAATGCACATGGCAGGTTGTACTTGTGGAGATCCTCTTCAACTTATGATGACAATTCATCATGCATGAAAAGTATGTGAAGATAATGATATGCATAATGAAAAATGGACGTCTGCAAAATGATCTAAGTGCAGAATTTATCGTCGCACATGCGGAATTTATCATCGCATCACAGAATTGCAAATAAGTAGTAGACGACCATTGAGTTTAAGTGTTACAACTCAAAGAACCAAATGTATCAAAACGAGAGTTGTAAACACTAGGCAAAACATAAAGCAACCGCCCATATGGACCCGCTTGAAGACTATCAAACTCATATGCTTCTCCCCCTTTTGTCAGTAAGGACCAAAAAGGTTTGAAGCCATAGAGCATCTACTCGTTCCCATGAGGAGTAGGTGAAGCAGCAAGGTCGTCGGTGTTGTTCGGCGGTGCAGACGAACTCGGGCCAGTGTCGATGCGTGCAGAAGTAGGGGGCGGTGAAGTGGCATCGTCTTCGTCCTCGATCACTCTGGCATTCACAGTTGCCGCGGAGGAAGAGAACTCAGAGTCTTCAAGAGACGGAGTTCATCACAGCACAGTCCTTCTTGGAGGTGTGGAGTCAAACTTGAAACGTTCAGAGAAGCCATCCTATTGAAGATCATCTTCAGAACACATAAGCGTCAGCCCTTTCCATGTACGCCGACAGGTTTCATGGGCAACAAAGGCATTCTTGGTGGCAAGATTGCGAATGCGGGTGACATCCACCAAGAGGCTTTGCATTTGGCGCTTCAGCCAGTCATGATTCCTATCCTGTTTGTGATGAAGGGCAACCAGAAGCTCTCGGTCATTAAGAACACGAGATCGCTTCTTGGGCCGTTGGGAAATGGTGCTTTCAGTGGCTTCAGTGAGGGCATGATGAGGTGCACGTGTAGTACCAGCCAGAGGATAAACACGAGTGACTGCTTCAACTCCTTCAATGTTTTGAGAGAAGCTTTGATGCTCAGCATTCTGAAGACTAAGAGGCTCCTTGGCAGGCTCTGGATAGATGGCTTCAACGGACATATCAACGTCAGGCAGAAAGATCTGATGATTACGAGCAGAGGGCTGATATGAGACAGCTGAGTGTAGTTTGATCAGCCGCATTATCCATGGAGCGTAAAACTTCAAGCCAAAAAGATCAATCCTGATGCAGCAAGTTGGCGGATGAAGAAGTCTTGTGCATTGAAGCATTTGCCATGAAGAATATAAAAGACCAAGGTCTTCATTGCACCTTCCAGCTTTGCATGTGGAGAATGTCCTTTGATGGGCCAGAGAGTTCGCCTGATAATGTGATAGATAGTGCGTGGCAGATACTCAAGGTCTTCAACAAAGAACTCCTTAGGATATGCAGCATCTGGAGGCAAAGGCTTCATCATGCTAAGCATCTGACTCATGTTTGGTTCAGGCTTCTGAAAGATGCTCTCCATAGCTGCACTGTGAAGCTAACAACCAGGTTCATAAAGATCTCCAGGAGTGGGCAGACCAGTGAGCTCAATGATATCAAAGGCTTTGGCTTCGTGATGAACGTTGCCAGTCATCCACTCAAGGACCCAAGTCTTCGGATCTCTTTTGTAGCCATGAATGTGAAGAGTGGCATAGAATTGGAGCAGTAATTCTTCATTCCAGTGCTCTTGGTCGGTGACGAACGGCAACAATCCAGACTCTTTGAAGCAATCCAGAGCTTCTTCCAAGCAAGGCAGACCAGTTATGGCTTCAGTATCAAGACGCATATGAGGGAAAATGCGACCTTGATTGTAAAGAATGCATGAGTAATAACTTCGTTGTGGATAGCTCCAGAACCGATCAGAAGATATTCTTTCCCTTGAGTAGGGATCCTTGGCGCTATTGAAGAAGGTGTTGTCTGCTTTGAAGCCGTTGACATTAAAGTATCCGGGTGCTGATGCAAGACCTGGAAACCTGGGCAACCTTGGCATTGGCTTCTGTACCTGAGGTCTGTGCTCAACGTGATAGTCAAACTGAGGACCAGCAGCAGGCGCAGGAACAGGAGTAGTTGCATCATTGGCTTCATTAACTTCTGGCACATTGGTTGGTGCAGGCTCCACATTTGCTTCAGCCATGACAACGTCATTAGCTTCATTTGTGTTGGTGGTGGCAGCCTCGAGATTCTCAACCTCCCCTTGATGAGCTGGAGGGTCGGGCACAAACACGTTCTCCTCGAGAATAGCTTCTTCAGTAATGGGGGGAGTAGGGACACGTTCTTCTTCTTGTGTGTCGTCGGCTGATGCAGCTGGAATGTCTTCAGCAGCTTGCCTCAGACTCGGAGACATTCACAGTAGGAGTGGCATCTGGAAACAGTTGACGTGTAACAGATTGGTGGGGCACTTCTCCTTCTGGAACACTTGAAAGAGGGACTTGAGACCTTGGTCCTTTGCAAAGCCTACGTAACGCTGGCGACGCCGTTGGAGATGGAGTTGGCTGGGCCTCAAAGTCATCTTCTTCTTCTTGCCGGGGTGGTGTGACTTGTTGTTGTGGGTGATCAACCCATGATGCATCCTGTGCAATTAGCGTCAGAGGACGACCAATGCTGATGAGTTCGTTGTGCGTAAGCACAGGCGATGATACCAGTTGGTGCTCGATCTGAGGAAGAACTACATCATCTTCAACATTGTCATGGTGACCAATGTCTTCAGCAGCGGTAGGATCAACTGCTGGAATGACTTCAGCTTCATGAGCCTCTGTGGAAGCAGGCTCATGGACAATCAGTTGGTGCTCTTGTTGTGTAGATGCAGGGAGAACCATTGAGATAGGTTCAACAACTAAGGGCTCTGTGGGAGCAACCCGATCCTTCTTGGTCTTGCGCTTCTTTTTGGAGGGAGCAGCATCACAGGCTTCAGGATGTTTCCTCTTTCTCGTTTCAGCCTCATTGTAGGCTTGCACACACTTGTCAGCCAGGCTCTTCATGCGCTCATGAGAACCTTAAGCTTCTTCACGCTTCTTGAGAAAGGCTTCTTTGAGCTCGTGCAGTATGATCTTGAAGTTTTTGACCTCTTGCACGCTGAGCTTGGCCATGTGCTTCTTGAACTGAGCTTTCTCAAAGTCAATCTTTTGCTTCAATTCGATGATGCGCTGAGCTAGAGCTAGCTCTGAAGCAATGGCGCCATGGAAGGCGACACTGAGGCCAATTGGAAGTTGCAGATCATCAAAGCTGAGGTTGGGCGTGTCAAACCACTCATCAATGAAGTTGTGGATGATTGCCACGTCAAAGAGAGGCAAATCATTGAAGATTTCTGCTTCTTCTTTGCTCTTGATCAGTTGCTCAAGAGCGTCATCTGCAAGATCTTCATCGCTGGACAGATCAATGGCGTCGTTGCGCAGAATAGCAGTAGCAGTCAGTTCTTGGCTGGTGTGTTGCAAAGGCATATTTACTCTCGAGGGCTTGGAGATGCGTGACAAATCTTTAGACTGCACACTGTCTTCAGGAGGTGCAGTAGCCAGTGGCTTCGCCCATGAGATTTTTGGTGCTAAGGCAGGCTTTAAAGCTTTAGGCTGCTTCAATTTCTTTGGCTTCGGCGGTGCAGGCGCTTCATCAGATTCAGCGTCATCTGCAGGCTCATCCACGGTTGTCCCTTGAACCATGATATGAGTGATGAGACCTTCCAAGTTGTAGAAGGGCCCAACAAAATTGGGTTCAGCTTCGCGGGTGCCATCGGCACGGGGAGCAGAGGGACCAGGGTTGAAGTCTAGTCCCAATGACTTCTTGTTCTGCTTCGCCGAATTCTAGGCAAACTGGAAGTTGCGCTTGAACAGATTGTCGTCACGACACCATAGCAATGACGATGGGTCAGCATCCACAGGCTATGGTCCACAGACCAAGCAGGGATAGAAGCCTTGTTCAATGGCTTCATCTCTGGACCTGGGTTGAAGATTTCTGTATAGGATGTCTCCCCATGGTCGCTTGATGGCATTCTTCTCAGCATATTCCTTGGTCACAAACCTGTACTTGAACCATTGTTCTGCCCAATATCGTCGAATCCATTGGATTCGTGTCTTGCGCTGATTGTAATCCTCTTCTGGATTTGTCTTGTACAGCTCTGAGAGGTCATCGGGCAGATCTCTTGATGTTTCACCTCGACGCTTTCTGCCACCCTTCCTTACTGATTTCTCTGCAGCCATGAACTTTAAACTGAATGGCTTCAACACGTTCAAAGGCTTCAAAGGTTTTCGCTTGCTGGACAAACAGGAACTGGCTTCGGGAGAATTTATATGATGCTGTAAGAATTCTGCAAATGAAGGCAGACTATGAGAACCAAGGGATTCTCCCACGGACATGTACCTGTGACAGCATTAAGGTGCGAGGGAAGGGGAAGAGGTCATATGCATTCTCAGAAGATTTTGAAGATAAATCAGTTTAGAAGACATTGACCTCAATGTGCGAAGACATTCACTCATAGATAAAGAGTTGGTTCTAGATTTGTACGAATCCATGGATCAATACAAGTGAGGAATCTAACTACTTTGTGAAGTATGAAATAGATCCAACTTGTGTGAATAGAAACTTCTTGTGGAGAAAGTGATGAATCTATAGGATCAAAGGGGCCGTAAAAAGGAAGTTTTATTTACCACACGAAGAACTGCTAGACGGAGAGGGAGATGAGGCCGAGCAGTTCGATCATTCGTTCCCTAACTTGGTGATGGAGGACACCTACAGCGACGGCGGAGAAGACGATGTCCGCGGCCGGCATGAAGACGGCATCCGAGAGGTCGCGGCAGCTAAGCGCTTCGTCGCCGGTGTCGTCAAGGGCTAGTGGTGGCGCTAGGGTTTGTGCGAGAGTGGAAGAAAGGATAATGACTGTGGTGAGGCGTGTATTTATAGGGACAGGGACAGCACAGTGTTATTACATAGGTGCCCCTGGCGATTCACATCTGAAGGACACATGGCCATCATGCAACATATCAGAGGTTGTTCCACGTTCCCACGCACGCCTGGATTGTCGGGTGGTCGTTCCCACTTCTCCGGGTTTCAGGTGAAGGAATTAGCATTGAAAGCGGACTTAATGTTTGTCTCTGTATCTTCTGCTGACAAGGACGCAGAGAAGACATTCGACAGTTTTAAGAGAATGCATATGATTTGGAGAGATAGAGTTTGAGATAGAAAGCATAGAGAGGTTAGGGTCCGATCACATTCACTTAGTTCAAAAGATTCAACAAGAAGACATAGCTATAAGTGAATGTTGTAGAGGATAGAACACTAGTATATATATATAATCAACATAGTGAAGATAATCATGAAGATAGGTTGAGATTGAAGCCAAACCAAATGTGAAGACATAGCAAATGTAACGCATGGGTGAAACACTTCAAACAGAAGAATTAGGTGGTGGCGTTACCCACCGTATAGGAAGTATTAGACCCAGACACGGCGCACAATTATTGTGGCGCTCCGAAGTCAAATTCCACATTAATGTATTCACACTTAGAATGTATGTCTTCATTGATTGAAGATATACTTTACTTCGTGTGTTGCACATCTAAGTCATCAATATGCATAAGTGTTAGGATGTGTGCCTGATCACAGGACATTTGAGGATTCCAAGATATTTAGCTCACACCGTAACTTGCAAAATCTCTTCTCATCCAAGGGCTTGGTGAAGATATCTGCCAATTGCTCTTCAGTGTTGACATGTATGATATCAATATCTTCCTTCACAACATGATCTCTGAGAAAGTGATGACGAATTTCAATGTGCTTTGTCTTCGAGTGCTGAACTGGGTTGTTGGCAATCTTGATGGCGGTTTCGTTGTCGCAGTAGAGTGGCACTTGCTTCAGATGAATGCCATAGTCTTTGAGTGTTTGCTTCATCCATAGAAGCTGAGCGCAGCAAGATCCAGCAGCAATGTATTTAGATTCAGCAGTGGAGAGAGATACACAGTTCTGCTTCTTTGAAGACCAACATACAAGTGATCGTCCCAGAAAATGACATGTGCCTGATGTAGACTTGAGATCCACGTTTTCACCAGCATAATCAGCATCCGAGAATCCAACCAGATCAAACTATGAGCCCTTGGGATACCATAATCCTAATGTTGGGGTGTGAGCCAAATATCGAAGAATTCGCTTCACAGCTAAGTGATGCGATTCCTTTGGTGCTGCTTGGAATCGAGCACACATGCAAACACTAAGCATAATATCTGGCCTAGATGCACATAGATAAAGTAAAGACCCAATCATGGAGTGGTATACCTTTTGATCGAACTCTTTACCATTGTCGTCGGGACCCAGATGATGTTTGGCTGGCATTGGAGTTGTGAAGCCTTTGCAGTCTTGCCCCAAATTTCTTCAGGCAATCTTTGAGATACTTCTCTTGAGATATGAAGATGCCGTTGCGTTGCTGACGTATTTGAAGACCAAGGAAGAACTTTAGCTTACCCATCATGGACATCTGATATTGCTCTTGCATCATATATCCAAACTCGTCAGTGTATTTCTGATTGGTGCAGCCGAAGATAATGTCATCCACATATATTTGGCACACAAACAGTTCACCATCATATGTCTTCATGAAGAGAGTGGGATCGAGGGAACCAGGTTTGAAGCCTTTGCTCTTCAGGAAGTATTTGAGTGCGTCATACCAAGCCCGAGGGGCTTGTTTGAGGCTGTACAGTGCCTTGTTGAGCTTGTACACCATGTCGGGATGTTTTGGATCTTCAAAGCCAGGCGGTTGTGCAACATACACTTCTTCTTCAATCTTGCCATTGAGAAAGGCGCTCTTCACATCCATTTGATACAGAAGAATGTTATGATGATTTGCATAGGCCAGCAGTATGCGTATGGCTTCAAGTCTAGCCACAGGAGCAAATGTTTCATCGAAGTCAATCCCTCCAACTTGAGTGTATCCTTGAGCAACGAGACGAGCTTTGTTTCTGACAACTTGATCATGCTCATCCTGCTTGTTGCGATATATCCATTTGGTGCCTATTATATTGTGCTTGCGAGGATCAGGATGCTTAACCAGTTCCCATACATTATTCAGCTCAAACTGATGAAGCTCTTCTTGCATAGCTTGAATCCATTCAGGTTCCATGAAGGCTTCTTCAACTTTCTTGGGTTCTGTTATTGTGACGAATGCGAAGTGCCCACAGAAATTTGCTAGTTGAGTTGCCCTTGAACGAGTGAGTGGACCGGGTGCATTGATGCTAGCAATTATTCTTTCAATCTGCACTTCATTGGCAACGCGAGGATGTACAGGGCGAAGATTATGCTTTTGCTGATCATTGTCGTTGTTAGAAGGAATGTCTTCAGGCTGAGCATTATCTTCATGTTGATCAGGTGCGGAGATGATAAGTTCCTCTTCAGGCTGAGCTTAAGACGGTATGATTTCTCCAGTTCCCATAAGTTTGATTGATTCACTGGATGGAACTTCATCTAGCACATTTGGCAGGTGCTCTCTTTGTGAGCCGTTTGTCTCATCAAACTGCACATCCACTGTTTCAACCACTTTATAGTGAAAAAGGTTGAAGACTCTGTAGGAGTGCGGATCCTTTCCATATCCAAGCATAAAACCCTCATGTGCTTTTGGTGCAAATTTTGAAGTAACTGACATTTGGCTTTTTGCCAGTAAGGAGCTCATAGTATATCTTGTTCAGAAGCTTGTGAAGATAAACACGGTTGATGATATGGCATGCAGTATCAATGGCTTCAGGCCAGAACTTTCTTGGAGTCTTGTATTCATCAAGCATCGTCCGGGCCATCTCAATAAGTGTTCTGTTCTTGCGTTCGACGACGCCATTCTGCTGTGGCGTGTATGGAGCTGAGAATTCATGTGTGATGCCTAAAGTATCAAGATATGTATCTAGGCTAGTGTTCTTGAATTCAGTGCCATTGTCACTTCTGATGTGTTTTATCTTGGCACCATAGTTGTTCATTGCTCGATTAGCGAAGCGTCTGAAGACATCCTGCACTTCAGTCTTGTAGAGGATTATATGCACCCAAGTATATCTTGAATAATCATCAACAATGACAAAGCCATAGAGACAAGCAGTAGTAGTAAGAGTTCAATAATGAGTGGGACCAAAAAGATCCATGTGGAGCAGTTCGAAGGGTTGAGTCGTTGTCATGATTGTCTTCGAGGGATGCTTGGCCCTCGTCATCTTTCCTGCTTCACAGGCACTGCATAAGTGATCCTTCTTGAACTTGACGCCCTCGATGCCTATGACATGCTTCTTCCTTGCAAGGGTGTGGAGGTTCCTCATGCCAGCATGCCCTAGCCTCCGGTTCCAGAGCCAGCATTCAGAAGCTTTTGCTAGAAGACATACGGCAAGTTGTGGTCCTGCTGAGATATCTACCACGTACAAATCATCTTTCCGATACCCTTCAAACACTAGAGACTTGTCAGATTCCATTAGAACAAGGCAACGATATTTTCCAAACATCACAATCATGTTTAAATCGCAAAGCATTGAGACAGACATTAAGTTGAAACCAAGGGATTCAACAAGCATGACTTTATCCATGTGTTGATCCTTTGAGATTGCAACTCTACCTAGACCCAATACCTTGCTTTTACCAGTGTCAGCAAATGTGATGTGACTTTTGTCAGATGGACGTAAAGTTGAGTCCATGAGAAGGCTTCGCTTTCCAGTCATGTGATTGGTACACCCACTATCAATAATCCATTCTGAAGCTGCTGGTGTCATACCCTACAGTGCAGTTAGGGGGATAGGCTTCACGAAGAGAATTGTCAAGCAAAAACATTTGACGAACCAGTGGATTATTAAAGCTTAGATCGAGATTAGGACTGATAGGGCAAGTAGCAAGCGATTCAGGAACAAAGTACATAATAAGACCATTTGGGCATTTGATCTTGCGCCCTACAAGATGTTTAAGGTCCCCAGCAATAGCGTTAGACGATTTTTGTTTTCGTCTGGAGACCTTTCCCTGCAAAAGAGAGTTAAGCTTTCTTAGCCACCCACATCTTCAAGGGTGGCTTCGAAGCAATGAGTCTAAGTGCAGCATCTGAGAACTTTGGCTTTGGAGCCCTAGCAAAAAGTCTTGCAGGTGGACAACAGTACTCATAAGAATAAGCAGAATAGTTCTTGGTCTTATGAACATGGCGGTTTGATGAACCGTGCTCATATTCATAGGCCTGAGTATGGCTTCCCTGCAAAACATTTGCGTTAGTGCGACTCGGGTGAGTCCTCTGTCTGTATGAAGCCTTTGGACCGTATGAAGCCTGTGGTCTGGGTTTGTCTTCTTCACCTGTGGTGTCATGATGACATTCACAGGAAGATTCTCCAAACACCTTTTCAGCACCCAGATCTTCTTCATAGGCGGTCCATTCCTACAGTTAGTACCAATATACCTGGCAAACACTTCACCATTCTGATTCTTAAACAGTTTATAGTTTGCATCAAAGGATTCATCAATAACAATGGGATTAGCACAAGTGAAGCCAGATAGGGTGGATGGATCTGCTGAAGGTTCCTTTGCAGCAACCCATGTGGTTTTGGGGTACTGCTCAGGTTTCCAGTAAGAGCCATCAGCATTCATTTTCCTTTCGAACCCAACACCCTCTTTCCTAGGGTTTCGGTTCAGGATCTGCCTTTTGAGGACATCACATAATGTCTGATGCCCTCTGAGACTTTTGTACATCCCTATTTCAAGCAGTGTCTTCAACCTGGCATTCTCATCAGCAATAGCGGTGGTATCCTCGGCAGAGGGGTTAGTTACCACATCAATAGTTGAAGATATTGCAACAGTAGCAGTAGTAGAATATTCAGCAACAGAAGTAGCGTTATCACGCTCAATGCATTTAAGACATGGTGGTTCAAATCCTTCCTGAGCGGGACTGATCTATTCAGTGTGAAGTGACTCGTTTTCCTTTTGAAGATCTTCATGGGCCGCTCTCAATCTCTCAAGATCTTGCTTCCTTTGAAGATAATCATAGGAAAGCTTTTCATGAGTTGTTGAGAGCGTTTCATGACGACTTTAAAGTTCCTCATACTTAACGTGAAGATTTTTTATGTCTTCAATTAAGGACTGAGATTGAGTCATTTCAGTGTCTAACAGATCATCGCTTTTGTCTAACAGTTTTTTAATGTGTTCCATAGCTTTCTGTTGTTCAGTTGCAATTTTAGCAAGTGTTTTGTAGCTGGGTTTGGAACCACAATCAGAGTCATCGTCACTAGATGTTTTATAGTGAGTAGTGCGTGTGTTTACCTTGGCACCGCGTGCCATGAAGCAATAGGAAGGAGCGGAGTAGTCCTTGTCATTTGCATCGGTGTCAGTGATGAAGTCATTGTCTTCAGTGTTGAAAATGGACTTGGCAATGTATGATGTAGCCAGACTCGCAACGCCAGAATCGGACTCCTCCTCAGACTCCACCTCCGCCTCCTCAGAAGCAGACTCCTCCTTAGAATCCATTTCCTTGCCAACAAACGCACGTGGCTTGCCAGATGAGCTCTTCTTGTGTGATGAAGACTTTGAGGAAGACTTGGAAGAAGACTTTGAGTATTTCTTCTTTTTCTTATCGTCAGAGTCATACTCCTTGCTCTTCTTCTTCTTGTTCTTATTGTCCCACTGTGGACACTCAGAGATGTTGTGGCCAGGTTTCTTGCACTTGTGACATGTTCTCTTCTTGTAGTCATGAGCAGAAGCTTCATCATTTCTTGAGCTTGATCGTGAAGACTTTCTGAAGCCTTTATTCTTGGTGAATTTTTGGAACTTCTTCACAAGCATAGCAAGCTCCTTTCCAATGTCTTCAGGATCATCAGAACTGCCGTCAGATTCTTCTTTAGATGAGGAGACAGCTTTTGCCTTCAAGGCACGAGTTCGCCCATAGTTGAGAGCGTAGATGTCTCTTTTCTCAGAAAGCTGAAATTCGTGTGTGTTGAGCCTCTCAAGTATGTCAGACAGATCGAGTGTCTTGAAATCAGGACGTTCTTGAATCATCAGGGCTAGGGTGTCAAACGAACTGTCAAGTGATCTCAGGAGTGTCTTGACGACTTCATGCTTGGTGATCTCAGTGGCGCCGAGAGCTTGAAGCTCATTTGTGATGTCAGTGAGTCGATCAAATGTGAGCTGGACATTCTCATTGTCATTTCTCTTGAAGCGGTTGAAGAGGTTGCGAAGGACACTGATTCTCTAATCTCTCTGGGTTGAGACGCCTTCGTTGACCTTGGGGAGCCAGTCCCAGACTAGCTTAGATGTTTCCAAAGCACTCACGCGGCCATACTGTCCTTTGGTCAGATGACCACAGATGATATTCTTGGCAGTAGAGTCCAGTTGAACAAACGTCTTGACATCAGCAGCAGTGACACCTTCTCCAGCCTTGGGAACGCCGTTCTTGACGACATACTATAGGTCGACGTCAATGGCTTCAAGATGCATGTGCATCTTATTCTTCCAGTAGGGATATTCAGTTCCATCGAAGACGGGGCACGCAGCGGAGACTTTAATTATCCATGCAGTCGACATAGCTAAAACTCCAGGTGGCTAAACCGAATCACACAGAACAAGGGAGCACCTTGCTTTGATACCAATTGAAAGTGTGTTATATCGACTAGAGGGGGGGTGAATAGGCGATTTTTATGAAAGTCTTCAAAACGTGGAAGTTATGAAGACAAACGATAGAAATAAACCTATTTCCATGCAGCGGAAGGTAGACTACACTAGGCAAACCATAGTCAAGTATTCAATGAAGTGAAAGCACAATGACTAATAGCAGCTAGGCAGTAAGCATCAGGTAGGAAGATATTGTGAAGCCAATCAGAACAAGCAGTCACTCAGTGAAGATAAAAGATAATGCAATCATACAATGACTTCACAAGGACCAACAGTAAGTAAAGGGAAGGGAAGGATGAAACCAGTGACTCGTTGAAGACAATGATTTGTTGGACCAGTTCCAACTGTTGTGACAATTGTACGTCTGGTTAGGGCAGCTAGGTATTTAAACCTGAAGACACACAGTCCCGAACACCCAGTCCTGAACACGCAGCTCAGGACACCCAGTCCTCACCGTATTCCCCTTGAGCTAAGGTCACACAGACCTCGCCCAATCACTCTGGTAAGTCTTCAAGGTAGACTTCCAAACCTTCACAGACTTCGTTCACCGGCGATCCACAATGACTCTTGGATGCTCAGAACGCGACGCCTAATCGGCTGGAGGATTCACAGTCCTCAAGTGTAATAAGTCTTCAGATTACACAGACAGGAAGACTTAAGTGATGCCTAACACTCTTTGGCTCTGGGTGTTTAGGGCTTTATCCTCGCAAGGAATTCTCTCTCAAAGGCTTCGACATGGGTTGCTCTCAAATGACAAAAGCCGTACTCTAACTCTGAGCAGCCAACCGTTTATGGTTGTAGGGGGTGGGCTATTTATAGCCACTGGGCAACCCGACCTGATTTGTCCGAAATGACCCTGAGTCACTAGGGAACTGACACGTGTTCCAACGGTCAGATTTCAAACGCACACGGCAACTTTACTTGGGCTACAAGCAAGGCTGACTTATCCAACTCTGGACAAGATTTGCTCTTATAGTCTTCACTCGAAGACATAGGATTTTGGTTAAGCATCACTTCAGTCATTCTGACTGGTTCTCTTGGACCCCACTTAACAGTACGGTGATTCCTATGACTCAACAAAGAAAAACACAGAACGACGAAACTGCTAAGTCTTCGTGCTCCAGAGTCTTCACGCGATGTCTTCTCTTGTCATAGTCTTCAATGTGAATGTCTTCACATACCACCTTTGACTTCAATGTCTTCATACATTTTTAGGGGTCATCTCTGGTAGGAAAACCGAATCCATGAGGGACTTCTACCTGTGTTATCCTGCAATTCTCACAAACACATTAGTCCCTCAACTAGGTTTGTCGTCAATACTCCAAAACCAACTAGGGGTGGCACTAGATGCACTTACATGTAGTCAAGCCCAGTTCTTATCTTAAATTTCCTTGTCACCTCATCAAATGCATTTGGTGTCAAATAATTGCATGGCCTATTTCCAGCATTCACCTGCTCGGCAAAGAACATGGAGACAATCCGACTGCTTTCAATGCTCCATTCAGAAGTCATGCTTGACTCTTCTATAAGAAGATGCATGTCACGTTGGTCCTCAAATGAATGGAGAAATCATATGAACAGAATAGTACCCATAAGAAGCTCATGTGACTTGTGTATGCACAAATCAGAAGCTCATGTAACTTGGGTGTGCACAAATCAATTGAATAGAACAGTACACATAACATACTTCAAACTAGTGCATACATATGAAAAAATAATAACCGCTGAATTTTTGCGTGGCCACCATCATATATTAAGCTAAGAATGTATACACAAGTCACATGGACATAGCAGTAATCATATCACACTTGAAACTTCTGCAAACATGTGCAAAAATAGCACCCATTCGCATGCACAATAGCTTCACCACGGCTGCCATGGAAGGAACTTGGGGAACAAGCAAAGGGAGCTCACCTAGGGTTGATGTCGTCGGAGAGCGGGACTCGGAGGTTCAGGAAGGGTCCATCGAGGTCAGCACCGGCGTTGAGGTCGAGTTTGCAGCCGATGGGGGTGCGGCCTCGGGTGCAGCCGGGGATGCAGCTCCAGGGTGGTGATGTGGGTGGGAATCGGCAGGGATGGCCATGTAGATGCCGGATCTGGCAGAGGAGGCGAGCGCCAGTCAGAGAAGGGGTAGAGACGGGCCCGGCGGCGGGAGTGGCGGCGGCTGGAGAGGTTAGGACGAGGGACAGAGGAGAGAAGGCCTCGTCGAGGGACAGAGGGTCTAACCGTATCGACTCTGGATGTGACTCTCTGTAAAATGTTTTCTTTAGCGGGGGTAGTTTGGTTGTAAATATGGTCAACTCTTTCTCGTTTTTTTGGAGTTGGGCTGACCCCGCTTCGCATTTTTACATTGGACTCAGGTTGGGCTTCTCGAATCTAGATTCTATGAGCTATAGGCCCTGTTTGGTTCGGCTGTGGATTTCTAGAAGCAGATGTGAAAAATCTGTTGTGGAAAAACAGATGTGGAAAATCTGATGTGAAAAAGATGTAGGTCATTTGGCAAACCAGCTGATACAACTTTTTCAGATTTTGGCCCGTAGCGGAATCAGATTTTGGAAAGCATGTCCTGGGCTGCTTCCCCTTTTGGTTCAGATTTTGGCAGCGGATTTCTGAAATCGGACTCTGCTGGGTTCGCCCTTTGGTTCAGATTCTGCTGCGCGACAGCGGAATCTGTTGATAAAAGTTGAACCAAACAGGACCATAATTCGTTCGGGGCAGCTTCACATTACAAATTTGAGAACATAGAAGCATGAGAAGATCAGACCAGGCCCTATATTTATAAGTTAGTTTGCCTAAAAAATAAGTTAGTCCAGAAAAATAATATAAAAGGCATAGAAAAAGTGATAATATAATAGTATTTAACAATAAAAAGGTATAAATACGTTGTTGATGTATCAATAGGCGTGAGCTCGTGGGAGCGTTTCAAAAAGTAAACAACAACCCCTCAAGCTATAGTAGACATCCGATGGAAGATCAATGTGGACTAGCACTTATGCACGAGTGGATCAGTAAATAGCGCCAGGGAATGTTCGATAATAGAGGGAAGGCCATAATTGCTCCATGCAAAAAAATGGTTCAAACTTCACTGAACAGCGCTTCAAGGCTTTGATTTCTTCAGAGACACAGTCAGGGTCCTCATAATGCCAAACTTCTCACATATGCTTAGGCATGCATGCCTTGAACATGGAAAGCGTGTCGAGATCCTACAGACTAGTACAACTAGATGACACCCGCGTGTTTTGTAGTAATCTTGTTAAAAGAAATGCATTATTAGGTGCTATAATAACTATAACTAATGAAAATAAAATGTAAGAGTATTCATTGATATACACTTTAAGAATATGAAGCATACAACAAAAGCATCTATAAAGTAGAAAAATGAGATTGCATCTAAAAGTGTCATTTAAGTAAAAAAAATGAAAGGCCAACAACGCCCAACACATAGACCGTGTCCGTGAGAGCACAAAACTTAGTGGAAAATAATTAGTATGGCATGCCAGGCGTCACATGGATTTACAAAAATATAACATATAACTTACATGCATGATTTGCTAATGTGGCATGGTTTTATGGCAAGGAAAAATAGGTACTGTGTAGTAGCTATCTAACAATAGAGAGAAAGAGCATTGTTTCTAAAGTGAAGAATAAACAATATAGGCATGCTCCAATCGCCTAACACATATACTGTGTCTATGAAAGCACACAACATAATATAAAATTTAATATATGACTTACGTGCATGAATTGATGATGTGGCAGTATTGTATGAATATGCTAATGTAGGAAAGGTTAGAACTTACATGCAATGTATGCTGATGTGGCATGGTTGCATGGCTAGGAAAAATAGGATTGTCTCACAATTAAAGCTAATGTGATTTAGTACCCACCTAGAATCCTCTATTTTATGTTGCATGGTAGAGGATTCTCATGCGTAGATCTGTCAGATGTTGGATCCAGATAATAAATGGCTATAAGAATTTTGAAGCTTTAAGATAACAAAGCGCCCAACACTTACACTGTATTAGAATGTCCAAGCGCCCAACACAAATGCAATGTCCATGAGAGCACAAAATTTGTTGCAAAAAGTAAGGTGGCATGCCAGTGCTACATGGATAAAAAATATAATGTAAAACTTACATGAATGGATTGCTAATGTGGGATGGTTGTATGACTAGAAAAATAGATAGTGTGTTGTAGCTATTTAGCAATAGAGAAAAGGAGTGTTGTTTCAAGAAAAAAAAGTGAAGGATTAACTATATAGGTATGCTCCAAGCCCTAACGCATATACCGTGTCTATGGGAGCACATAACTTAATGCAAAAATAATAATCTATGACTTACATGCATGAACTGATGATGTGACGCCGTTACTTGGATATGCTAATGTAGAAAATATAACTTAGAACTTACATGCATGGTATGCTAATGTAACATGATTGCATAGCTAGAAAAATAGATAATGGGTTGTGTCACAAACTCACAATTAGATCTAATATGATTTAAAACTCACTTAAAATCTACTAACTCATGTTTTTGCGGGAATTCTAAGGACCATTTCTTTTGGGGTTTATGGATAGCTTTGGAAATAAATTGCCCCATGTCCAACTTTTTCTAAAAAAATAATTTATTATTTTAGAAGCCTACAATTTAACCCTTAGTTAGTAGGCTTTAAAAATAAAAAATTTAGTTGGGCTTCTAGAATACTCTCAGAGAAGGCAACTTATTTTCACAGCAAATCATAAGCCTCAAAAGAACTGGCCCTAACTCATGTTGCATGGTAAACGATTCGCACACGTAAATCTATGAGTACTAATGAGATCTAATTAGTAAATCTAACGGCTACGATAATTATAATAATATGAAAGCATGTATGTTTTGATAATTAGAAATAGTGAGGATTCACTCTCTCTTGAGTATATAGGACCTGAGAGCTATACGTTACATCTTCATGTACAACAAAAAGACGTCACATTAACACGTACAACTCATACTCTCTCTTCTTTTTATTAATTTTCTGACTTTCTAAAATATGTAATTAAGCTCACCTTTTGATTGAACACGTTCCAGACTGGAGCAAACCAACTAGTTTTTTAGGCACCGATGGGACTAGTCATTGCAAGAACGTGGATAATGGATCCCCACAATATTTGTACTTCAACACACTAAAGAACCTTTAAAGCGGAGTGTACATTTGATATATTTTCCTTAACCGCCTAGTTATTCCACTAGGCAGCGCTAGACGCCGGTTGACTGTTGCCAACCTCGACATGTCACCTGCCGAGCCGTGGACGAAATCACTATTCTGTCCTTTTGAACGAACTTTGTCACAAAATGAATTCGACGTCAAAGTATTTCACGATCTGGCCCTTTTAACAACGCCACAGCCCGCGGCGTTTCTGTCCAATATAGAAACGCCGAGGTAGCTAGCGTGTCTGACCAAAGAAGAAATGCCGAGGTAGCTAGCGTTGCAGACCAGGTAAGAAACGCCGAAGGCGCTGGCGTTGCAGCCCATCATGGAAACGCCAACGACCATGGCATTGCTGCCCTCTTTGATCGTAATTAATTAGCCTTATTAATTAGGTTGTTCATCCAGGTTCCACATGCACATGAAAAAGGGCAGCAACGCCATGGTTCTTTGGCGTTTCTATGATGGTCAGAAACGCCAGCGCCTTCGGCGTTCCTTATCTGGTCCGCAACGCTAGCTACCTCGGCGTTTCTTCTTTAATCAGAAACGCTAGCTACCTCGGCGCTTCTTCTTTGAGCAGAAACGCCGCGGGCTATGGCGTTGTTAAAAGGATCAAATCGTGAAATATTTTAACGTTGAATTCATTTTGTGACAAAGTTCGTTTAAAGGATCAGAATAATGATTTCGTCCCCGAGCCGTTGGATCAAAGCGTGCGTCAATAGTCAGGATCAAACACAGACTGGGTCATCATTTTCAGCCCGTTCCTCCCGGGCCATGAGCCGAATGTCGCCGAAGCACCAGCGCCCCTCCTCTTGTGGACTGGATCTTAAAACGGTGATGGACTGGATCCTAAGACCGTACCATCCCAGCCCATCACCGTTTGCCCTCGCCAGCACATTGGTCGCAAGCTGCAATCGAGGCCATCATTATCAGGCATCACAGCATCCCCGTATGCGGTTGCAACTTCTGGTGCACGCGGTCCAAGCATCCTCGTATATAGCAAGGTTGGTGGGCATCGTGTTCTAGCATCCATGGACGCTGATTTCAGCATGTCGGGTGTTGAATATACTCCCTCCATTCCTACAAATAAATCTTTTTTAAGATTTCACTATAATATACATACGGATGAATGTAGATATACTTTAGAGTGTACATTCATTCATTTTGTTTTTTATGTAGTTTATAGCGAAATCTCTAAAAAGATTTATATTTAGAAACAGAGTGAGTATTGTGCATGTATATTACGTCGTAGGCCCATCTCTTAGTTTTCCTGTATAATTAAGGTTATGGTCTTGTCTTGTACATCATATATACGTGTCTAGTACATCCGATCAATGTATTGTGTGTTCACGGCCTAAACCTAGTCTTCTACATGGTATCAGTTTCCGCCTAGTCTCCGCCGCCGCCGCACCTCCTCTCGCGCCGCCGCTACCGCTGCCACCGCTCCCTCCAGCCGCCGCAGCCGCGCCGCCGCCATGAGCTCCCCGGGATCCTCCGTCTCCACTGCCACCAATCCCTTCGCCAGTCTGGATGTCACCCTTGTTCGCGATCTCAACATCCACGAGCGCGTCCCGGGGGTCCTTGATCAATCCACCAACTCCTACTCTGCTTGGAAGTGGTATTTCTCCTTGGTGTTTCATGAGTACTTGTTCCATGGCCACGTCGACGGCACTGTGGAGTCCAGCCTTATGGTGAATGTTGAGGAGTGGATGATCCTCGATGCCACCATCATCTGCTGGTTCTACCTCACCATCTCCAAGGACCTCTTCCACATGGTGGTGGACGACGACGACGATGCTTACACCGTCTAGACCAAGCTCAACGACCTCTTCACCGAACATAAGTTGCAGCGCAAGGTCCTTCTCCACGGCGAGTTCTATGGGTGCCAGCAGCTTGACTCGTCCTTCGACAATGTCGGCATTCTGGGAACGGGGGTCCCCAGACTTGCCTGCCTGCGGCCCACAACGTGTCTCCACCAGTGGCCCCGTATGACTCACCTTCACCAGCAAACAGCCAAGACCCTTGCGAGGGGCCAAGCCTCGCGAGATGGACGACGCAAGACCTCCTCAGGGGCGGCCTCACCAGGCTAGCTCGCGAGGGGCAAAGAGATCAAGGCAAGGTGAACCTCGCGAGGTTCCAATGACGTAAGCCATGACAATCAAAACCAGGCGGGCGCCAGCAAGCGTAGTGTCCTGGCTTCCTCTTGGGTGCTAAGGAGGCAAGCGCAGGCGAGGAGTTCCAAGGCATCAGGCAAAGGTTTCCATATCGGTGCAACAAGACTGTAACGCCCTCGATGCGGCTATATATCCCACGTGTTGAAGCACGACTTAGAGGCATAACCGCATTGAAAGCAATGTCGCAAGTGAGGTAATCTTCACACAACCCATGTAATACATAAGGGAAAAGATACATAGTTGGCTTACAATCGCCACTTCACACAATTACATGAATAAAGCATTACATCATCCAGATACAATCAAGGTCCGACTACGGAACCAAAATAAAAGAAGAACCCAAATGCGACACGGTCTCCGATCGACCCCAACTGGGCTCCACTACTAATCAACTAGAACGAAACAACACAAAGGACAAGATCTTCAATGAGCTCCTCCTGAGCTGGGTTGTGTCATCTGCACGGACTCATCGGCACCTACAAGCTAGTTCTGGAAGTATCTGTGAGTCACAGGGACTCAGCAATCTCACACCCTCGCGATCAAGACTATTTAAGCTTATGGGTAAGGTAAAAGGTATGAGGTGGAGCTGCAGCAAGCGACTAGCATATATGGTGGCTAACATACGCAAAAGAGAGCGAGAAGAGAAGGCAAAGCACGGTCGAGAATCTCTGATCAAGAAGTGATCCTAGAACAACCTACGTCAATCATAACTCCAACACCGTGTTCACTTCCCGGACTCCGCCGGAAAGAGAACATCACGGTTACACACGCGGTTGATGTATTTTAATTAAGGTCAACTTCAGGTTTTCTACAATCGGACATTAACAAATTCCCATCTGCCCATAACCGCGGCACGACTTTCAAAAGTTCAAATCCCTGCAGGGGTGTCCCAATTTAGCCCATGACAAGCTCTCACGGTCAACGAAGGATATTCCTTCTAGCGGGAAGACCCGATTAGGCTCGGAATCCCGGTTACAAGACATTTCGACAATGGTAAAACAAGACCAGCAAAGCCACCCAGATGTGCCGACAAATCCCGATAGGAGCTGCACATATCTCGTTCTCAGGGCACACCGGATGAGCAAGACGTCGGGTAAGCCAGCCCAGAGTTGCCCCTGGTAGCCTCGGACATCGCTCAGTTGGACCAACACTTAGAGAAGCACTGGCCCGGGGGGGTTAAAATAAGATGACCCTTGAGTCTGCAGAACACAAGGGAAAGAAAAGGCTAGGTGGCGAATGGTAAAACCAATGTTGGGCCTTGCTGGAGGAGTTTTATTCAAGGCGAACTGTCAAGGGGTTCCCATTAAACCCAACCGTGTAAGGAACGCAAAATCCGGGAACATAACACCGATATGACGGAAACTAGGGCGGCAAGAGCGGAACAAAACACCAGGCATAAGGCCGAGCCTTCCACCCTTTACCAAGTATATAGATGCATTAATTAAATAAGAGATATTGTGATATCCCAACAAGTAAACATGTTCCAACAAGGAACAACATCTCCATGTTCCAACAAGGAACAAACTTCAATCTTCACCTGCAACTAGCAACGCTATAAGAGGGGCTGAGCAACGCGATAACATAGCCAAACAACGGTTTGCTAGGACAAGGTGGGTTAGACGCTTGGCTCAACAATATGGGAGGCATGATAAGCAAGTGGTAGGTATCGCAGCCTAGGCATAGCAAAAGAGCGAGCAACTAAGCAAGCAAAGATAGAAGTGATTTCGAGGGTATGGTCATCTTGCCTGAAATCCCGCAAGGAAGAAGAACGAGTCCATGAAGAAGAGAAACGGACATAGACGAACGGGTCCTCACAAACGCGACGTTATCGGAACCAACCCGAAGAAGCAACACAGAAAAGAAACACACAACATAGTAAACAACTATCACACGATCATGGCATGATGCACAACAAGTATGATGCATGTCCGATTTAAAGAGGCATGGCATGGCAAAATGCACAAGCAATCCTACAACTTAAGTGGAGCTCAATATGCAACGAGTTGCATATTGACGGAACACCACATCAATTATTTAGTTCACTCTCTATTAGGTACTCAACAAATTTAAATGTTGTTAAACATGGCAAGAGAGTGAAGCAAAGTAAAACTACCTATCTAGTCAAGTTTAAATGAGGCCGAAAGTAACGAACAACAATTCCGGTAAAACCCCATGAGCATATTATAGATTTGGCACTGTTCTTCCCTAAGCCATATTTTACAGTTGTTAAACATGCAAGATGATGCCACCATGTTAAACTAGGCAAAATTCTACCCCATTTACATATAAAGTTTATTAAAATCCGAGTTACGGTTATTTAGTTATGAATTAAAGCATTTTAGCATGGCATAGGAGCAAATTAAAGCAAACATCATTTTAAGAATTTTAAACATGGATGGAAATGACATATGATTAACCTACACATAATTCTAAGCATTTTTCATATATAGAGGTTTTACATATGATGCATGGTCTGAGAGTTATTATATGCATGAAGTATAGGGTCCAATCTGTAAAACAGTAAATCTCTGGATAATTGGACAAATCACAGAACCAAAAAAAACATATATGGGCCGAATCTGCTAGCCCAACAGCGGGGGAAAGGAAAAAAACATGAGGCGTTGGGGCTTCTCACCCATGGGCTTTGGCCCGGTGGGTGGAGGAGGAAGCTGGCAGGCTGGGTTGGTGCGGCAGCGCTGGGCCTGCTGGATCTGGGAGCCCAGCTCGATCGGTCAACGGGCGAGGGGTCGGGCGAGCTGCTCTGCTCGTCCTGGAAGCAGAGGATGCCGGCGGCGGGAGCGATGACGGCGAACTTGGCTCGCGAAGAACTCAGGCGGGCGCAGGAGGTCTCCGACGAGGTCAGCAGGGCGAGGACGACAGCGAGGAACTTGGCGCGGCTGTGGAGCCTCAGGCGACGAACGGGCGACGAGGAGGTCGTCCATGGCGACGGGAACCTGCGGGGTTCGCTGTAGGCGCTTGGGCGATGAGGAGGTCAGGGCACCGGCGGACGGTGTGGTGGGGCTTGCTCCGGTGAGAAAACGAGGTGGAAGCAGGGTCGGGCGACGCTCGGGACTGCTGCTGCTTCGGTGGCCGGCGGCCATGGCTCCCTGCGAGGAACAACGGGACGGGGAGAGCGATTCAGAGAGAGAGAGCAGCGGGGAAGGAGGAGAAGGAGGGCACGGCCTGGTGACGCAGTCCGGTTGCCTGCTCCGGCGAGGAGCTGTAGGTGCAGGCGACGAGGAGGAGGCAGGAGCCTCGGGTGCTCTCGGACGAGGGCGACGATGAGGCCAATCCATGGCGAAGCAGAGGTGTGTGGACGAGGAGGACAGCCTTGTGCGTTCCCTCGGGGCACGCGGGCCGAGCTCGGGATGGCCATGGCGCTGGAACTCCTGGAGGTGGTCATCGGCAACGGCGCCGGTTGTTGAGGTGAGGTGGTGGAGCGGTGGATGGATGGATCGATGGAATTGGTTGGATTTGGATGACTGGTGTGAAATCAAGGAGGGGATGGGTTTGGATCTGGGAAGATCCCGAGGTGGAAGGAGAGACCGGATGGAGTGGCGGCGCGGTGATGGAATGGATGGGACATCTCCCTAGATTTTAGGGTTTGGTCTGGTTATATAGCAGGTAGGTGGGTTAGACTTAGGGGTATATCGTCCCTCCGATCGCAATCGAACGATCGCGAGTAAAATAGCTAGGAAGTCCAAATAAGAAAACGGAGACGTTTTGTAGATGTTTGGGGATGATTCGGACACGACGGTGACGACTGCTCGGGTCGGGTCCGGGACAATTTTCGAACGCGCACGAGGAGGGCCGCGGGCTGACGAGAGAGGTTAGGTTGGACCTGGCGGTAGGTAGTGGGCTGTGCGGAAGTCCTCAGGCTGAGAGAAGAGAAGAGAGAGGCCCGGCGACTGTTTCCGGAGACCGAAAACGCCCGACGTTAGACCGACTATAATGCCGCTAAAGTTATCCGTTGGGGCATCAAACGATCTCCGAAGGCGATGAAACTTGACAGGCGGTCTATCTACACTATCATAAGACCACACATCAACTCTCATCCCATTCCGAGAACATTTTCCGGCCACTTATAAAATACTATTTCGAACATGCCGCGGGCGCGGGCAAGTGTGTCTGGGCTCAGAACGGACAACGGAGAGAACAAGGAGGCCGGGACGGATGCAAGTTTTGAAAACATGATGATGCAATGCACATGATGACATGATAAGATGCAACACGCAAGCAAATGACAAGCCAACGACAGCAAATAAGCGGAGGACACCTGGCACATCGGTCTCGGGGCGTTACAACACTCCACCACTATGAGAGGATCTTGTCCCGAGATCTAGAATGGCACCGGAGGGAAAAAGGAAGAGGAAGAGAAGATGTAAAACTAAGTTGCTTCTTTGACAAACGAGTGAGACCAAAGAACCTTGAAAAGGTTAAGCCATTTCGAGAAAAGAATACAACAGAGATGAACGAAGTTGAAAACACTCCGTTAGAAAAGAGGGGCAAGGAAGAACAATTTCAGGCAGCACTCCGATTGAAAAGAAAAGGAATTGAACAAGAACTTGATAAGATGAGAAGACACTTGATGAAATCACAACATACAGCCTCTGGAACTATTGAATGAATGGAACAAGGGGTAAGAAAGATCTCAGACAGCACTCCGGTTGAAAAGAGATGCAAGGCTTGATAAGGCGAAAAGAACTTGAGCAAAAGGTCACAACACTCCGGTTAAATGGATTGGCATGAAAAGAACATGATCTTCACAACTCGAGAATATGAGAGAAAAGCGAAACATCACAATGCCTCCGTAAGAAGAAATAAAAAAATAGATCATTGAAAGGATGGAGAAGAAAAGGTCAACTAATGCCACAAATGAGCTTGAAAAAGGCATCCTTAGGATAAGGGTCGAACGGAGTTGTTGGATAACAACGAAAAGAGTAAGCTTGTTGTGGGCTTATGGAAGACATCTCAAAATTATGAGGTGAACTTCTGCCACAAATGGAAACAATGGATTGGATTGATATCAACAAGGAGACGAGAAACTTAATTCACCGGGAGGATAAATGAAGAACTTGGATCATTTATAAGCACCACAAATAGCAACAATCCTTAGGGAAGGCTTTAGGTGAAACATGACGCAAGATAACTCCAACGAATAGATTGGTGGATTTAAAATATTTCATTCTTAACAACAAGTGAATCATGAAACATGAACTCAAGTTATCAAGAAGGACATAATACCACCTCCAATGATACAAAAGAGAGAATTGCACTCCGGATTACAAGATGAAGAATGCTTGAGCTCCTCTGAAAAGAATCTCAAAGAACACTTCGAGAAGGAATTAAATCCTTGATGAACCCTCATGTAGAGCCTCCATGAAGAACTCCGATAATAAAAGAAATGATCAATCGAAAAGAAAGAGAAGTTGAAAACACAAGCTGAATCCTTGAAATGATATAGATGGAGCTTCATGATGAAATAATTGAGAGAGAGCTTTAAACTCCGGAAAAGAAAGATGAGCTATTGAAACCAAGATTTGATGGACCTCCGGGATAAGGAATTAATCACTTGGGTGAAAACACGAATAAGAATTGCGTTATGCTTATCCTTCACCAATTTAGATTGACGACAAGCAACGGATTTGGCATAGTACTTATTCTCGTAGCAAGGGTTAAGATAGATATAGCGCAAACTTGAGAAGGTCTTCAATGAACCATCGGAAGGATTGAAAACAACGAACAAATTGATATGATAACGAATGACGAGAACTCTTGAACGAACCACTGTAAGAATTAAAAATGAACGAAGAGAAGATAAAGAAACACCAGGAAGAATTAGCAAATGAATGAAGATGCTTGAGAGAATTTAGATACAAGTGAACGAAGAGATTCCGAGATGATTAGAGAACACTTGAATGAAGCACCGATAAGATTTGGAGAACGAGAGTTGAAAGTTGTGAATGAATAACCCTGAATTGATGAACTCCGGATAACAAACTGAGAAGACTCTTGAATTTCTCCGGATGGGTGAAAAGAATTCCCACAATCGAAAATAATTATGAGAGGATGGCAACAAGCTAGAATCACGAATCTTGAAGAGAATGGAGCAAGATTGAGGAGAAACTCTTCTTCGGTCTTCAAAAGTTGGAAAAGATGATGAGTAACACCACCGTGAATTGTTGAGACACTCCGGAATAAAGAAGAATAGAAAAGTTGAACCAACGATGAAAAGAATTGTGAAAGATCTAGGAGAAGGCATTTGACTGATGATGACTCATTCTTATGTCAAACTTGGAAAGAATTTGAGAGAAACGCCGGGAAAATAAGAAGAGTCAGGTAAGATCCTGGGAAAAGACCTGTGGGTTAGGGCCCACTCGAAAGAAACACCATAGAACGATTTAAAAGAGAGAATGCACCGGTTGAGTTAAATGGCTTGGATGAGATAACAACCTCGAAATAGATTGAACTGATCTTGAATGAAAAAAACGAGCCTTGTGAGATATCTTGAGCACTCCGGGACAATAAAATAGCGAGAGGTGAACGATTAAGAATTGCACCGGTATGAGAAAGCATTGAAATACGGAAAAGAATATGATCAACACCGAAAGCTTGAATTGGAACCACCGGAGAAGAAAGAGAACGAAGAATGATGAACTAGAAGCTTTGTTAGCATCTTCATGTGAACCACCGGGTAGAACATTGAAAGAAAAGAAAGAAGAGACTTCACAAGAATAAAAGGATGCTTGATTAAGACATCGGATTCCTTGAAGAAACAAGGGTGGGAGGGAGGGAAAACAAAGGTAACTTGGAGACGGATGAAAAAAAACACCGTTGAGAAGAACTGATACTTGATCTTGCAAATGTTGAAGTGATCGGATCCACTTGAAGAGAAACACGCCGGTTGAAAAGAAAATGGCATGACAATCTCGATTATCGTGAAGGATTAGTATTCACATCGGAGTATGAGAACACCATTTGGGGAAGGTATGGAATCAACATTTGACTTCGAAGCAACTTGAATACCACATCTCAAAACAAAACAAAGGATTGGCTTGCAGAATAAGCTGGAACAAACATATGATAGAGATTTCGTCCGAAGTTTTCGTGGTGGGGCCTACACGGGCTCGATCATACAGCACCATCATGTACAAGGCAGTGCACATGACATACGAAGCATCCCCGAGTCGGCATAGCCAAGGACTCTTTAAGACACAACGAGACCACTGTAAAACCAACCGTGAATAGGCGGACCACTAGACGTCGAACCCCAATTTCATATCATACATCTGTCGGAAAGATATCCTAAGAGCTACTTGAATTCCCACTTATAAACTCCCGAAATTTTCCGGTTATGCAATCAGGTGTTGGGGATACAGGGGAAGCATAATATCTCACCCAAAACTAGCAAATCCTACATCCAGCTGTATCCATCCTTCAACACATAACCAAGAAACCTTCGGAAATCGTCTACCTCAACCTTCGAAAAGCATCCGTTATACGAGTTATGGCAATACTCCCGAACTCCCACCCCAGTACTGGGTGGCGTCGAGGTTATCTCACCAACAACTGCATAAAAGAGATTTTCGATGTCGGCGAAACTAATCTCAGGTATTCCAGAACTGCAACGATAAAATTGTGACGACAACACCTCGGAGCTCAACTCCCCGGGACACTGCCACAACCCCTAAATGACAGGAGGCACAAAGAACAATGTTCTCATCACAAATCGATCGGCACGATTCCAAGATACCCACGTGATCCTAAAAAAAATTCAGTGAAATTTGAGAAGAGAAGAGTCAAAACTCTACGTCAGGAAGCCTTACCAGAGCGATGAAGGGACTGGGGAGTAAAAAGAATTCCTAAACTCTCCGATATATAATTCCTAAATGACTCAAAACATTTTTTTCTAGACTCAACAACAGCTGCTAAATACGATCAAGCAGTGGGGGCTCCTAAGGTCGGGGAAGGCTCTGATTACCAACTTGTAACGCCCTCGATGCGGCTATATCTCCCACGTGTCAAAGCACGACTTAGAGGCATAACCGCATTGAAAGCAATGTCGCAAGTGAGGTAATCTTCACACAACCCATGTAATACATAAGAGAAAAGATACATAGTTGGCTTACAATCGCCACTTCACACAATTACATGAATAAATCATTACATTATCCAGATACAATCAAGGTCCGACTACGGAACCAAAATAAAAGAAGAACCCCAAATGCGACACGGTCCCCGATCGACCCCAACTGGGCTCCACTACTGATCAACTAGAATGAAACAACACAAAGGACAAGATCTTCAAAGAGCTCCTCCTGAGCTGGGTTGCGTCATCTGCACGGACTCATTGGCACCTGCAAGCTGGTTTTGGAAGTATCTGTGAGTCACGGGGACTCAGCAATCTCACACCCTCGCGATCAAGACTATTTAAGCTTATGGGTAAGGTAAAAGGTATGAGGTGGAGCTGCAGCAAGCGACTAGCATATATGGTGGCTAACATATGCAAAAGAGAGTGAGAAGAGAAGGCAAAGCACGATCGAGAATCTCTGATCAAGAAGTGATCCTAGAACAACCTACGTCAATCATAACTCCAACACCGTGTTCACTTCCCGAACTCCGCCGGAAAGAGAACATCACGGTTACACACGCGGTTGATGTATTTTAATTAAGGTCAACTTCAGGTTTTCTACAACCGGACATTAACAAATTCCCATCTGCCCATAACCGCGGGCACGGCTTTCGAAAGTTCAAATCCCTGCAGGGGTGTCCCAACTTAGCCCATGACAAGCTCTCACGGTCAACGAAGGATATTCCTTCTAGCGGGAAGACCCGATCAGGCTCGGAATCCCGGTTACAAGACATTTCGACAATGGTAAAACAAGACCAGCAAAGCCACCTAGATGTGCCGACAAATCCCGATAGGAGCTGCACATATCTCGTTCTCAGGGCACACCGGATGAGCAAGACGTCGGGTAAGCCAGCCCAGAGTTGCCCCTGGTAGCCTCGAACATCGCTCAGTTGGACCAACACTTAGAGAAGCACTGGCCCGGGGGGGTTAAAATAAGATGACCCTTGAGTCTGCAAAACACAAGGGAAAGAAAAGGCTAGGTGGCGAATGGTAAAACCAATGTTGGGCCTTGCTGGAGGAGTTTTATTCAAGGCAAACTGTCAAGGGGTTCCCATTATAACCCAACCGCGTAAGGAACGCAAAATCCGGGAACATAACACCAATATAACGGAAGCTAGGGCGGCAAGAGTGGAACAAAACACCAGGCATAAGGCCGAGCCTTCCACCCTTTACCAAGTATATAGATGCATTAATTAAATAAGAGATATTGTGATATCCCAACAAGTAAACATGTTCCAACAAGGAACAACATCTCCATGTTCCAACAAGGAACAAACTTCAATCTTCACCTGCAACTAGCAATGCTATAATTAAGAAGGGCTGAGCAACGCGGTAACATAGCCAAACAACGGTTTGATAGGACAAGGTGGGTTAGAGGCTTGGCTCAACAATATGGGAGGCATGATAAGCAAGTAGTAGGTATCGCAGCATAGGCATAGCAAAAGAGCGAGCAACTAAGCAAGAAAAGATAGAAGTGATTTCGAGGGTATGGTCATCTTGCCTGAAATCCCGCAAGGAAGAAGAACGAGTCCATGAAGAAGATAAACGGACGTAGATGAACGGGTCCTCACAAACGCGACGTTATCGGAACCAACCCGAAGAAGCAACACCGAAAAGAAACACACAATATAGTAAACAACTATAAAACGATCATGGCATGATGCACAACAAGTATGATGCATGTCCGGTTTAAAGAGGCATGGCATGGCAAAATGCACAAGCAATCCTACAACTTATGTGGAGCTCAACATGCAACGAGTTGCATATTGGCGGAACACCATATCAATTATTTAGCTCACTCTCGGTTAGGTACTCAACAAATTTAAATGTTGTTAAACATGGCAAGTGGGTGAAGCAAAGTAAAACTACCTATCTAGTCAAGTTTAAATGAGGTCAGAAGTAACGAACAACAATTCCGGTAATACCCCGTGAGCATATTATAGATTTGGTACTGTTCTGCCCTAAGCCATATTTTAGAGTTGTTAAACATGCAAGATGATGCCACCATGTTAAACTAGGCAAAATTCTACCCCATTTACATATAAAGTTTATTAAAATCCGAGTTACGGTTATTTAGTTATGAATTAAAGCATTTTAGCATGGCATAGGAGCAAATTAAAGCAAACATCATTTTAAGCATTTTAAACATGGATGGAAATGACATAAAATTAACCTACACATAATTCTAAGCATTTTTCATATATAAAGGTTTTACATGTGATGCATGGTCTGAGAGTTATTATATGCATGAAGTATAGGGTCCAATCTATAAAACAGTAAATCTCTGGATAATTGGACAAATCACAGAACCAGAAAAAAACATATACGGGCCGAATCTGCTAGCCCAACAGTGGGGGAAATGAAAAAAACATGAGGCACTGGGGCTTCTCACCCATGGGCTTCGGCCCGGTGGGTGGAGGAGGAAGCTGGCAGGCTGGGCTTGGTGCGGCAGCGCTGGGCCTGCTGGATCTGGGAGCCCAGCTCGATCGGTCAACGGGCGAGGGGTCGGGCGAGCTGCTCTGCTCGTCCTGGAAGCAGAGGACACCGGCGGCGGGAGCGATGACGGCGAACTTGGCACGCGAAGAACTCAGGCGGGCGCAGGAGGTCTCCGGCGAGGTCAGCAGGGCGAGGACGACAGCGAGGAACTTGGCGCGGCTGCGGAGCCTCAGGCGACGAACGGGCGACGAGGAGGTCGTCCATGGCAACGGGAACCTGCGGGGTTCGCTGTAGGCGCTCGGGCGATGACGAGGTCAGGGCGCCGGCGGACGGTGTGGTGGGGCTTGCTCCGGTGAGAAAACGAGGTGGAAGCAGGGTCGGGCGACGCTCGGGACTGCTGCTGCTTTGGTGGCCGGCGGCCATGGCTCCCTGCGAGGAACAACGGGACGGGGAGAGCGATTCAGAGAGAGAGAGAGCAGCAGGGAAGGAGGAGAAGGAGGGCACGGCCTGGTGACGCAGTCCGGTTGCCTGCTCCGGCGAGGAGCTGTAGGCGCGGGCGACGAGGAGGAGGCAGGAGCCTTGGGTGCTCTCGGACGAGGGCGACGATGAGGCCAATCCATGGTGAAGCAGAGGTGCGGGGACAAGGAGGACAGTCTTGTGCGTTCCCTCGGGGCACGCGGGCCGAGCTCGGGATGGCCATGGCGCTGGAACTCCTGGAGGTGGTCATCGGCAACGGCGCCGGTCGTCGAGGTGAGGTGGTGGAGCGGTGGATGGATGGATCGATGGAATTGGATGGATTTGGATGACTGGTGTGAAATCGAGGAGGGGATGGATTTGGATCTGGGAAGATCCCGAGGTGGAAGGAGAGACCGGATGGAGTGGCGGCGCGGTGATGGAATGGATGGGACATCTCCCTAGATTTTAGGGTTTGGTCTGGTTATATAGTAGGTAGGTGGGTTAGACTTAGGGGTATATCGGCCCTCCGATCGCAATCGAACGATCGCGAATAAAATAGCTAGGAAGTCCAAATAAGAAAATGGAGACGTTTTGTAGATGTTTGGGGATGATCCGGACACGACGGTGACGACTGCTCGGGTCGGGTCCGGGACAATTTTCGGACGCGCGCGCGAGGAGGGCCACGGGCTGACGTGAGAGGTTAGGTTGGACCTGGCGGTAGGTAGTGGGCTGTGCGGAAGTCCTCAGGCTGAGAGAAGAGAAGAGAGAGGCCCGGCGACTGTTTCCGGAGACCGAAAACGCCCGACGTTAGACCGGCTATAATGCCGCTATAGTTATCCGTTGGGGCATCAAACGATCTCCGAATGCGATGAAACTTGACAGGCGGTCTATCTACACTATAATAAGACCACACGTCAACTCTCATCCCATTCCGAGAACATTTTCCGGCCACTTATAAAATACTATTTCGGACATGCCGCGGGCGCGCGCAAGTGTGTCTGGGCTCAGAACGGGCAACGGAGAGAACGAGGAGGCCGGAACGGATGCAAGTTTTGAAAACATGATGATGCAATGCACATGATGACATGATAAGATGCAACACGCAAGCAAATGACAAGCCAACAACAGCAAATAAGCGGAGGACACCTGGCACATCGGTCTCGGGGCGTTACAAAGACCAAGACCAGTAGAACGGCAGGACGGAGGTCGCCGTGGAGCCCAAGACGGCGTCACCACCAGAGCCTTTGGCAGGCGAAGACTATTTTTGTCAGGATAACTTGTGCTAGTTGTCTCCCTTTGAATTTGACCGTTGTGGGATCCCTTCCCGCTCAATATTTGAGAAAAGGACCAGAGCCTCTATAAATAGGACTAGCCACCACCATAGCTGGGGATCCATCTGATCTTGGATGAGAGTCATTCCATCCTTAGCCTCACACCAGTTCACTAAGCACAAGAGCATCTCTTCTCAGGAGGATCTTCTTCCCTTGTAACCGTTCATCCTCAACCCAAGAGACAACCCACCACACACTACAAGAAATATGTCAACTTGCGACTATCACTATTGGTCACTGAAAGGTTATTGTTTTTCATTTGCGACCTTTTTGTGACTAAAAACAGAAGGTCAAAAGCTGGCGTTCGTAAACTAAAATTAACGACCTTCTTTGTGAGAAGGTCGTGGAATTCCACGACAAAAACAAAAGGTCGTTGATCCTATGACCTTCTATTTTGGTCGCTAGCTCTCTGCCCAGGCCACATCGGATCCGGCGTGGCAAGCTAACGTGGCAAAATTGCGACCAAATGAAAAGGTCGTTGACAAGAATCACCCATGCCAATTCGGCGTTTTACATGGGCCGAGCCCAACAATTCGGCCTATTTGTGTGTTTTCTCATATTAATTTTGGTCTGATAGATGGGCCAAGCCCAACATTTCAGCCTCGTTATGTTTGGTCCTCGGCCTTTTTATTTTCTTGGCCTTCACCTTTTCACAAATGATTTTTAAGCAATTTTGTTCATTTTCCCTGAATTGTTAGATTTGTGGCCTTTTTAGAGCCCAAATAGTATTTGTTTCATTTTTAATGTATCAACAATAAATGATCATCACCTCAAAAAAACAATAAATTATCAATATTTCTAGTATTTCAATCACACAAATTTTCACAAATGACGACCAAAATGAGTATATTATATATATTACAATCATGCCATAGTTTACATCATCCAGGAATTTAGAACACCCCTGAACAACCAGAAAGTGCTGCTATGAAGTTATGAACGAAAATTCGTTGGCATGGACGAGCTCGCGCGGTCATGGTATCGCGAGGCGTCCGTTTGTTTCGGGATATGAGATGTCGCGAGTATTCCAGGAGGTGGTTGTCAGCATATTTAATGCGTATACGAGACGGGAAGAGACGGCGTTTGGGACCGTGGCGACGGACGTCCAAGCTAGGTTCGGTAGGCCCACCACATCCTTTAACCCAGCCCATCGTCGGTGTTGTCCTCGTTCGATCCCCAATTTGCTCCAACAAACCCTAGCCGCACAGTGCATCGTTAATCGACCCCCAAATCGAACAAGACACCCAAGCTGGTAAGGATGGCAGATGCAGTTGCTGATCCGGTCGCCCTGCCAATCGCGCCTTGCCCGGATTGTGGCAGGAACGTCGTGCCCTATGTAGCTCGTCGCTGCCAGCACGACGTCGAGCGTTTCTACAAGTGCCGCAGTCACATCGTAAGTAGTACAGCTTTTTGGATGCTTTTCGTTGGTTTTTTCTTCCTGATTGGTTTTTTCTCTCCGCCGAGCAGGAGGACGCCCGCATCTGACCTGTCTGTCCCGGGAGTAAGCTCCGAACCCTCCTCCGTCCCTGGTGGCTAGAGGTAGGTGCTAATTTTTTAGGTCGGCGAAGGTTGGATTGCTCTACACTCAACAGACAGAATGGATCCATTCAGTTCAGTTTCCGAATGTGTTTTTTCCTAACTTCCTATGCTTATTGAGGGGATAATAACAGACCAAAAGTAATGTAAGTTGTAGTGGTCTATGCTTATTAGCAGGGATGGGATTTTGAAGGAAATTTGACTCCCCATCTTTGTCTTGGATGGCAATTGCAGTCGAGTAAAGGATGGGATTTTGCAGAGGAAATTCGACTCCCCATCTTTGTCTTGGATGGCAATTGCAGTCGAGTAGAACTTTCTCTGTCTTGTCTGAAACAAACAAACACACACCTCTCATCAGGGAAATAAACATATTAATTTAGGTGCAGGGCTCTGAGTGAAATCAGGTTTTATTAATTTAGGTGCGAAGAAGGCTCTGCAAGTTTGCATTCAGTAAATATGCTCTTTGAAATTTACACATATGGTGAATTATGTAAGAATAGGAAACCAAGTCTGCACTGGGTTTGGCAGCTTCTGGTGTTGGTCGACGCAATCAACAATGGACACTGCTGGAAGGAAACCAAGAACAGGAAGTTTGTCTATGCCTGCTCGGTATAACATCATCCGTTTCAGATGTCTTCTAGCTTGTAGTTTTCTTGTGGCTTCTGTGTGGTACAAAACTGAATTTTGGAAATCTACAGAATGAACAAGCTAAGGGCTGCAAATGTCCACAAGGCTTCAAGGGTGATGGCGTACACGGCTGCAAAGGTATCGCCCATACAAACATTGATCTGCAACCTTGTGGGCAATATTGTTCCCTGTTTGCATGTGCTTATGTACTCCGTCAGTACAAACATTGTTTCTTGGAGTATTTTTTTAGCATTATTTGTGTTTCATAATTGGTTCAAGACTGGTATTTGTGGATGGGGCAATGATAGAAATTCACCATATCTGTAAACTAGTACCGGCAAACCTGGAACAATGGCTGAAGTACTGAACTGTTTGAGCTTCTTAATCACTAAGATTTGTATTGTACTTGAACTCTAAAATTTGGTTTTGACTGAAGATGGTAAGATTTCGACTATGATAGTGACAAAATATCATGTTTATTCTTCAATCAAAATTCAGTTATCTGATAGTGACTTTGATACATTATGTTTGTTTCACTATTTATGCATCACCAATTTTCATGACAAGGATGATGACAGAGTAGATGATCATCAGGAAGAAAACTTGATATTTTCAGTATTGACACAATTCAGGCATGTTTGCATGCTTTCAGTACTGTCACAATTCACATGAACTGACATAATGTAAATTCACATGGCACTCTGAATGTAAATTCACATAGGCAGATTCATGGACCATTTAATCATTTCATCCCAAGTTCACTTAATAGTCTTTTTTTTTGCATGGAAGTTCACTCAATAATCTGAACTTTCAAGTTAACCAAGTGAGGATTTGACCCCATCTATCTTTTTGGTAAATTCACATGGAAGAGTAAGTCTTTTTGGTGCCATATTTGAACCTTTAGATGGAACAGCTGAAGCTCGAATTATTATTTTTATCAAAAGGGTTGTTCAAAACCGCAGTTATCTTGCAATTCGACTTTTTGTTACTCCCATAAAGCAAATGTGAAATACTGCAAGGGCCAAGGAAACCAGTGTCATTGTTGGGAATGATGTCAAGCTAGAGAGTGGTGTTTTTCCTCCACTTTCTCTAAGCTATCCTCGAATAAAAGTTTCCGAAAACTATATATTGATTATTTCCAGAAACTCTTCATTGATTGATTGTTTCCAAGAACTCCTCTTTCATTGTATCCAAAAACTATATTGATAGTTTCCAAAAACTCCTCATTGGTTGATTGTTATCCAGGAGTATCTACAAGAGGCAGGGCGAGGAAGGAGCAATGATTGGAGTCGTAGTAATAGGAGAGGCGACGGTGGGGAAGGATTGATTCCGCCACTCAGGTGGTGATTCCACCGGCGTTGCTACAAGCTCGTTCCATGGTGTGGCGATTCTGCCACTCAGGTGAGCGTCGGCTTCGGCGGGTGGGGCGCAGTTGCTGGTGGCGTAGATGGACGCCAAAATTGCGCTGGTGGGTGGCAGCGGCATCACGCAGCTGGGCGGCAGCTGCCCCCCGGTGATGTGCAGGCGACGAACGGAGGAAGAAGCAGACGGGGACCTATTTCAAACAGTTTTGGAAGTACGAGTGGTAAAGCAAAAAAAATTAGGCATCATTGTCGATCATGAGAGATGGGTGACAGTCAGGGTTTACGCTAAAGAAAGTTTTCAGTACGACACATCATTTTTTCACTTGCCTTGTTAGCACGTTTTGCGGATGCTTTCCGCCCATGAAGCTGAAACAGCCTTGTACAAACGGAACAGGTGCAAGCTGGACCACCCACCACCGTTAGCTTAGACGGCGTTGTCTGCGTATGCCACGTTTGTATTGGACGTATCAATCCTGTTTCTATACGGTCACATTTAATACAAGCTGAAACACGTCGCTGTCCCGTTGGTATGCCTACCAGGAGCAGGCGATCTCGTCCATACCATCGCCGCTCTCGTACAACACCCAGGAACATAAATTTTTTCACTTGCCTTGTTAGCACGTTTTGCGGATGCTTTCCGCCCATGAAGCTGAAACAGCCTTGTACAAACGGAACAGGTGCAAGCTGGACCACCGACCACCGTTAGCTTAGACGGCGTTGTCTGCGTATGCCACGTTTGTATTGGACGTATCAATCCTGTTTCTATACGGTCACATTTAATACAAGCTGAAACACGTCGCTGTCCCGTTGGTATGCCTACCAGGAGCAGGCGAGCTCGTCCATACCATCGCCGCTCTCGTACAACACCCAGGAACATAAAACTAGCTACAAAGATGAAGCGTTCCCTTCTTTTAACTTCAACCTAGAGCTCCTGTAGAAGAATGAAAATGATCGTTATCATGGCTGTCAATTCAGAATGAAAGCAATATCTTCCAACAGAGAACTAGGAAAAGAATAATGAACAGAATGATAAACAGATACACAAGCATCTAGGAGTCGATCCTAAAGCATGAGGGCATGGATAACAGTAGCAACCATGAGGAGTAAATATTAGCAAATATTATATTGGTGGAAAAGGTAAATACCAGCAAGCTCTAAGAAGACTAGAATTAAGGCACTGAACATATTCTAAGAAGTATCAACATCATGGCAGTAACAATTAATAGTAGCAGCTAGCAGGACATCATTTGAACAATCGAGACAACAAGTTACAGAACAAGCATGTATTGACAGGATAGTTATCAATAGTATAGAATAGAACTAAATCGAACAGAACTAAATATGCAAACGACAAGTGTACAAAAGTTGTATATACTGATACATACATGCTAACTGATTTCTGTTTGGCCTTTAAAGCATTAGTACGCTTGTTACTCTTTTTAGAGAGACAGGTATGTATATGGTCCTTCTTGCGCCTGTGGTTGCAAGCATATGCAGAAGAAGCAACTGCCGGACGACACTTATATGTGTACATTCAAAAGTAAGTATAAAATGGCTTTAGCTTCAAAACAAGAGAACCAGATGCATGCTCAGTGCAGTATTTAAGTTCAGGCAAGTGGGTGCAAACACCAACCATAACCAGGTTTATTTCTTCTAAAGATAAAACAATTCAGCAGGGTATTTGTACGGAGAGGTGAACTTACTCTTCTTCAAAGGCACTTATTCGCTTCACACATCATTTGTTCCTACAAAATTATTTGGTGTATTATTGGGAATAGTTAGTTTTCTTATCTGAACATAAGTCTATGAGAAAATCTTATAACACATATTATGATCAAATTTATTTTGTTAGGAGCGTGTACCTTCCTTTGGAGGTCAGTGAGCTGGTCAAGCATACGCTATGTCTGCAAGATTTAATTTCATCAGCATTCTTTTGTGTAACAAAATATGCTAGCTAGCATAAACTGAGAAACAATATCCAAGTTGCAGCGCCAAATTATTTCAGGTTTTATAAAACATATGAATGTTGCAGTGCATTACAGAATAAAAAATTTCTGAATGTATCGTTGTTCCATTCCTAGAAAAATGATGATGAATCAAAGAGATCCAGCTGAAAACTGAGTGTAGTTGAATGAACAGGAACTATACAAAGCTGCTCACTAATCAGAGATTATTTTTTTCTGAAACAGGATTTTTGTAAACATAGACTAGCTTGAGATGTGCTTTGTCATTTGAAAACCAAAAAGGCAAACATACATATTTAGACAGGCAAAACAAGGAGCATGAAGAGGTCTGTAGTATAATTAGGCAATGGACAACAATTGCAGAACATTGTACCGAGCAAAGAAACAAAATGCCAAGTAAAAAGTGATTTTGAAACATATGTATATAGAAGGGATGAGTTCACATGTACGGACATACATAAATATCAGTACTGGACTACTTATAACTTCTTACATCAACCAGGTTTCTACAAATAAAAATGCCGATGACAGACAACATGGAAACAGATATCCAGGGTGCAGAAAAATTGGACTGGAGCTACTAAGCAAAGGAGAGGTGCTGATGACAAAGCGACCTGCTGTAGGCATCATCTTTTTTTTCTGAACAGAAAGAGTAACAAAGACAACTACTAAAAAACAATTCAAAGACACGTATGGATTTTGTAGGCACACGGTTTCGACTTATGATTCGCATTTCGAGCTTTCTCCTTGCTCCAAGCACTCAACGGATGTGAGCATACCACTAAATGAGTTGCGACTCAGATCTAAAATTGCACATATGATAAATCTTATCATCATCTTGTAAGAAATACAGATAAAACAAACGATAAGCATAGGTGTGGTAGGCAAAAGGTACAAACCCAAACAGAATCAAAATTTCTCAGCATTTCACAAGAGCCTATCATAACAAACAGGACCCATATTACGATTCATAAATTGCAGACGGTGATGGGAAAACAAAATACATTCACGGTTGTCTTCAACTCACCGGCTGCAGCAGGTGCCATTCATAAGGCCATGCATTTAACGATGAGCTAAGTGCCAGGCCACAAGCTTGGCAGCGACCCGGACAACGACCTCGTCCGGCTCCCCGGCGGCCTAAGTGTTGCCCTCCTTAGTGGGGAGCCACACTTCTTCTGCCATGTGCCTAGGGGTCAGGGAGGAGGACAATGAGAGAGCACAGCATCATCCATGGCGTCCTGCTAGTGTTCACAGCCTTCCAAGTTCATGGCGTGTAACCGGAGCAGAAATCAAAATTGTGAAACAGAGTACATGACCGGCAGTCTCTACAGGCGTACGGTTAAGAGTACATCGCTTTTTCGAATGCTATGCTATGGTTTTGTGCGGTTTGTGCCGTTGGCAAAAGCAAAACTAGTAGAATTCCCAGATGTGGCAAAACTAGCATATTGTTTCCCCTGGAGACTAACTGAGAAGGAATCGATCATGATTGGACGTACTTTGTAAGTTACTTGGACTTCCAGAACAGGAATCAAACATGAGAAATATAACAACTGTTGCAACTGAAATATCAGAACTAACTCTGTTACCGGTGAATCCCTGATCTTCACTGCAGTGGCAAGATAAAACCACACAGAGTAATAAGCCTACACAGACTACATGATCATAGTGTACTAAGCTAAATCACCAAGGGGGGCATTTCCAGGACCAAAAACAGCACCAAACAGATCATGCGATTCTAGCTATGCAAGTCCCCAAGTCGTACAACCACTCACCAGTAGAGTCTCTGCTTACTGATTTCTAAGCAGCCGATGCTATGATCCATTAGCAAGACCGACTGAACCTACCCCTACACTGCACCGCGCAGCCGCTCCAGCACGCAGCATAATTCAGCAGCGAGATCCAACAAACAAAAGCCCCACAGCAGACACACACACACTTCAAGGGGAAGGGGAAACAACCTGTTGCCGAGCAGACGGGGATAGGGACGGCCGGCAGTGTCCCAAATCTGGGCCTTGACGACCTTGCCGTCGACATAGAGGGAGCAGGTGGCGAACTCGACCCCCCCTGATGGTGGACTTGGACTCGAGGGTGAACTCGTTGCGGGTGAAGCGGGAGAGCAGGTTGGACTTGCCGATGCCGGAGTCGCCGATGAGGACGACCTTGAAGAGGTAGTCGTGGTTGTCCTCCGCCCGGTACACCGCCGCCATTGCTGTCGTCGCGTCGGCGATCTTGTTGTGGGGGTGGGGAAGGAGGGGCGAAAGGGGATGGTGGGGGAGGGAGGAGATGGGAGGCGACGAGGTGGATGGCGGAGCGATGGGGGACGGGGAGGAGATGGTGGAGAGGTCGGCGGTGGTGGGTAGGGGTGGCGGCGGTGCCTTGATCGGATCTGGGGGAAAGATGAGCGAGGGAGAGGAAGGCGGGGGCGGCGGGGTGCCACGATCGGATCTGGGGAATGGGTGGATGGGTGGGTTAGGGTTCGGGTTTCTCAGGAGAAACTCCACCGTTGATGGGTTTGTGATGGATGACTCAGATCACTTCGGACCGGGTGATCCGCGTGATTGTGGTTCCTCACTTATCATTGGCCAGTTGTTTTGTGCTGGAATCTTTAAAATTTGGACCTAAATCCTCTAAGTTTTTTAAGAAAAAACTACAAATCTGACTTGTAAAAAGGACCAAAACTTTTTTCAAAAATGTTAGTCAACAACTTATTTACCATTAACTAAAATGTCAAGATCACAACCGTTTACAATTAAGCTAGAAAATCAAAACACTAGCGGCGCAACACTGCTTCATTGCAACTCCGTCGTTCCCGATGAAGTTGGATCACAGCACCGGCGGTCCCCGGTGATGCTCTGTTGCATCACCGGTGACTATTGCAGCATCACCTTCTGCTGCAACCCCCGACGCCCTTGCGGCGCCACGCATAACCGGTGGCCACTACCCGGCAGCCAGCGGCGCCATGCATCGCTGCCCCACACCATGAGCTTCGACGCCCCTCACATCAACAAATTGTCGCATCAAATGATCTCATATTGTTCAAAGGGTGCATCTTGGAATGGCAAAGAATGTTGCCTAAGGAAGTTTTCATTTTCTTTGGAAGAAAAAATCATTTTTCATTTTCCGAGTGCCCAAAATGAGTTTTTTATGTGAAGGGCCTACCAAATAATTGTTGCAAAATTGGATCAAATCAATTTTTCTAAAAAAAACTAGGTCATATTTAATGCACAATTGACCAAATGGTTGGGTGTCACAAGTTTTGATCCACCTCTCGTGAAAAAGATAAATTTCTGCCGATTCAGCTGGAAGTGGATCAAATTTGAACTGCAGCTACCTCATAGTTTGCTCTTTATTTTTCCCAAAAATCATTTTTAGGTACAAAAGTATCTACTTAATCAGAGAAACATCAAAAGTTTTTCAAGATTCAACAACTAGTTAGGAATGGTCATGGCCGCTGTTTTGACCGCATTTTGAAACGGACATGAAAAATTCAAAAAAAAACAAAAAATTGGAAAACCTTCGCATTGTGTCATTATATGTGACCAAGTTACCATGAAAATTAATAAACTTGTAATACGGCAATTATTTTAAAAAAGTGTTCTCAGAAACGAGCTATGATGTGTGGAGATCAATGGCTTTCTAGCCAAATGATCAATCTTATGGCCACATTCATGGCATAGTTTGTTCAAATGATCTCATATTGTGCACAATGGTGCATATTGGAATGGCAAACAATGTTGCCTAAGGAAGTTTTCATTTTCTTTGGACGGAAAAATTATTTTTCATTTTTCGAGTGCCCAAAATGATTTTTGTGAAGGACCTACCAAATAATTGCTGCAAAATTGGAAGAAATTAATTTTATAAAATACTGGGTCATATTTAATGCACAATTGACCAAAATTGTTGGGTGTCACAAGTTTTGATCCACCTCTTGTGAAAAAACAAATTTCTGCCGATTTAGCTGGAAGCGGGTCAAAATTCAACCGCAGCTGCCTTATAGTGTGCCCTTTATTTTTCCCAAAAAACATTCTTAGGTACAAAAGTATCTATTTAATCAGAGAAATATCAAAAGTTTTCCAAGATTCAATAACTAGCTATGAACGGTCATGTCCGCCATTTTGACCGCATTTTGAAACGGGCATGAAAAATTAAAAAAAATCAAAAAATTGGAAAACCTTTGCATTGTCTCATTATATGTGACCAAGTTACCAGGAAAAATAATAAACTTGTGATATGGCAATTCTTTTAAAAAAGTGTTCTCAGAAACGAGCTATCGTGTGTGGAGATCAATGACTTTCAAGCCAAATGATCAATCTTATGGCCACATTCATGGCGTAGTTTGTTCAAATGATCTCATATTGTGCACAAGGGTGCATATTGGAATGGAAAACAATGTGGCCTAAGGAAGTTTTCATTTTCTTTGGATGGAAAAATCATTTTCCATTTTTCGAGTGCCCAAAATGAGTTTTTTTTGTGAAGGACCTACCAAATAATTGTTGTAAAATTGGACCAAATCAATTTTATAAAATACTAGGCCATATTTAATGTACACTTGATAAAATTGGTGGGTGTCCAAAGTTTTTATCCACCTCTGGTGAAAAAGACAAATTTCCGCCGATTCAGTAGGAAGCGGGTCAAATTTGAACTGCAGCTGCCATATAGTGTGCTCTTTATTTTTTCCAAAAATAATTTCTAGTTACATAAGTACCTATTTGATCATAAATACATGGTTTGGTGGTGATACATCGAGGTTTGGATGGTGGTCCAGGTCCCAACTCCAAAGCACGTAAACTCGCATGCCCGCCGCGTGGTCACTGCATGACCATGGTGTTGCCTTGCGTTCTGGGAGGCCTAGGCATGTCTAATGGGTTGGGCACTCTCCAGATAGGTTCTAGGAAGAAAATGACACCAGAAGTTTCTCACGAGGAGACCAAACTATGCTCAAATATGAATTAACAGCCAAGTGTTTGATTAGCGGTACGAGAAATGCACATGGCCAATTGGCGTGAGTTTTGGCTAAGGATGATCATCTACTAAGGAGACTATCTTCACAAATTTCCAGCTCAAAAGGAGGAGCCTAGGTGGTACTTGCTTTGGAATGATCATGCCCGCCGTTTTGACCGCGTTTTGAAATGGGCATAAATAATTCAAAAAAAATATCAAATGCTTTTATAATACATGGTCAACTGTTTTTACATATTCTAAGGCTACAAGATGCTTGATTACAACATTAACAATTTTTAATACATGGTCAAAAATTCCTCAAATGCTTTATTAACATTTTTATACATATTTTTTACATTCTTCAGGTGCACAACTAGTTTGCTCATTTTAGAATATGTGACCTAGTTTGAAGAAAAATAACAAACTTTGAAATGATGAACATTTTTTAAATCAATGATTTTTTTTTGAAATTCACTATCATTTGTTGTGAAGATTTGAAGAAAAAATCATGAACAATTTTGAATTCGCATTTTTTTCAAATTCACGAACATTATTACAATACAGGGACATTTTTGTCAATATCATGAATATTTTTTATTCCACAAACATTTTATGATTTCAGGAACATTTTTTCAAAAAATCACATTTCTTAAAATTCGTTTTTTTTCAAATCCTGAATTATTTCAAAGAAAAAACATAAAAAATAAAAAGCACACAATCCCATCTAAAAAAGCTTCTAAATAGGCTATGGGCTGCTGGCCCACTCATCGCACCGCAATGTTATTTAACCCAAAAAAAAGAAGGAGAGGCCTCGTATGAGGACGGCCCAAGCCCAGGAAAGGTCTATATCCTATAAGAGAGGTGACTGCGGCACCAAACCAGCAAGGACTTGGTGGCGTGTTGGTAAGAAGCTGTGTGGTTGTGTGTGTGGGCGTGAGTTCGTTGGAGCCATGTGGGTCCTGCTCATCAGACATGCAATGGACACGTAGTTGGGTGGCACGCCCGACTAGTCAGCTCACTGGTGGGTAACAGATGTGAGTTCCTGTTAGTTTGGTGGTGGGACCCGCATGTCACCTACATGTTAGTTCGGTGGTGGGACCCGCGTGTCATGTAGGTATAAAGAGGTGGTGGGTTCGAATCCTCCTTTGTCCACATTTTCTTTTCTGGTTTTCTAGTTTCGTTGGAGCCATGTCGGTCCTGCTCATCAGACATGCAATGGACACGTAGTTGGGTGGCACGCCCGACTAGTCAGCTCACTGGTGGGTAACAGATGTGAGTTCCTGTTAGTTTGGTGGTGGGACCCGCATGTCACCTACATGTTAGTTCGGTGGTGGGTTCGAATCCTCCTTTGTCCACATTTTCTTTTCTGGTTTTCTAGTTTCGTTGGAGCCATGTGGGTCCTGCTCATCAGACATGCAATGGACACGTAGTTGGGTGGCACGCCCGACTAGTCATCTCACTGGTGGGTAATAGATGTGAGTTCCTGTTAGTTTGGTGGTGGGACCCGCATGTCACCTACATGTTAGTTCGGTGGTGGGACCCGCGTGTCATGTAGGTATAAAGAGGTGGTGGGTTCGAATCCTCCTTTGTCCACATTTTCTTTTCTGGTTTTCTAGTTTCGTTGGAGCCATGTGGGTCCTGCTCATCAGACATGCAATGGACACGTAGTTGGGTGGCACGCCCGACTAGTCAGCTCACTGGTGGGTAACAGATGTGTAACGCCCCGGATGTAACTTTCCCTATTTGTACTCCAACTCTTACCGTTTCCGGCGTTAAGTTATATTTATTTCTCGGGTTCGGGTTTTTGTCTCCGTGTGTTGTTTTCGTTTTCATGCATCTCATATCATGTCATCATGTGCATTGCATTTGCATACGTGTTCATCTCATGCATTCGAGCATTTTCCCCGTTGTCCGTTTTGCATTCCGGCGCTTCATTCTCCTCTGGTGGTCATTTCTAGCTTTCTTTCGTGTGTGGGGATTAAACATTTCCGGATTGAACCGAGACTTGTCAAGCGGCCTTGGTTTACTACCGGTAGACCGCCTGTCAAGTTTCATATCATTTGGACTTTGTTTGATACTCCAACGGTTAACCGAGGGATCGAAAAGGCCTCGTGTGTGTTGCAGCCCAACACCCCTCCAATTTGGCACAAAACCCACCAAACTCTGCTCCATCGTCTAGAGCGTTCGATCACGATCGCGTGGCTGAAAACCGCACCTCATTTGGACTCTCCTAGCTCCACTTATGCCTATAAATAGCCCCCTCCGAAATTCTCGTTGTCCTCTTTCCCCGAAACCCTAAATCCTCTCTCTCCGCGCACCGGACAACGTCCGCCGGCGCCGGACGCGTCCGCTTCGCCCCACCGCCGCCACGTGGCGCGCCCCCACTGGCCCGGCTGCATCTCCCCGCCAGCCGGCCCGGGAGGCCCATCGCCGGCCCCCGCGGCCCGTCGCCTCCCGCCGCCCGGCTCCTTCCTAGCTCGCCCGCGCCGCCGCCCGTCTTCCACGGCTCCGGGAGCCCGCGCCACCACCGCGCCATCGCCGCCAAGCCGCCGGAGCTCGCCGCCGCCTCGCCCCAAGCCCGCCGCGCCTCCTCCCGGCCCCGAGCGCCGCCCCACGCCGCTCCGCCGCCGCCCCTCGTCGCCGGATCCGCCGCCCCCTCACCGGCCGGCCTCTCCACCTCCAACTCCGGCCGGCCATCCTCGTCGTGCGTGCGTGCTACAGTGTCGGTGAACAGTGCTCGCCCCGATCCAGATCTAAGATTCAAACGAACGGTTGACTTTCTCCTCCCGAAACCCTAATTTTTATGTGATCTTTGACCTGCTGTAACTTTGCATCCGTAGCTCCGATTTGGGCATATAGTATATCATAATGTTCGCCTCGATGAGTACATCATTTCATTCCATTGCATCATTTCCATTTGAGTTTGTCTTGATGCCCGAAATGCTGTTAGAAGAGGGCTTCGTGAGTTAATTGTCAGATCTGCTAGTTCATCTTAGACTTTTGTCATTTTTGCCATGATTATTGTGTGCATGATATGCCTGTGAGTCCTTCATATGTTTTGTTAAGGATTTTTTCTTCTTTCCAGAGGTGCAACCCATGCATTTTTGGGATGTGTGTGGTGACTTGTGCAAGCTTGTAAAGTGAGGCACCCGGTAAATCTGTTTTCAGGGACTTAGTAGTTTTCACTAAGTCTGGGATTATTTAGTTCATGATGCCATGTGTTCATGTTGTTTCCGAGTGATCCGTGCCTCTTTTGAGGATGATCAGTAAGGGAGTTTTGTTAATGTTGTAGTGATCTATCCATCCATGTCTTTTCTTGCAATTATGGAGCACCCTAGCTTGAGTCAATCGAGCTCTACTTTTGCTTCGTTGTGAATCTGGGCAGATTGTCAACTCGTTTGCGATTTTGCCGATGTTGTTGTGGTTGATCCGTGCATGCTATGCCATTGTTCTTGCCATTTCTAGCTAGAATTTTGTGCCTTCTTAATGGATGTATGCTTGCCTTGCCATGACTTGCACCGTGGTGAGTGCATCGAGCTCGTTTACGTTCCTTCGTGAGTTATATTTCAGCATGTCTCGGTTTTCACTAAGTCTGAAAACTGATTGTGTTTTAGCTATGTTCGTGTGCCCGTTAGTATATTTTGTGAACCCTTTTGGCCCCAGGTCACTTTGGGTCTTTTGTTAAGCTTGTTGAGTAGCTCCGTGCCATGTTCTTACTTGTCTTAATCAGGTCATGTATCATGTTGTTTTGCTGCTCCGAAGAGGGCTTCGTGATCTGAAATTTCAGACAAGTGTTAATTTCACTAAGTCTGAAATCTGTTTTGCATTTGCGTTTTTGCCATGCTTGTTTGAACCTCATAATGGATGAATTGGCCGTAGCTCAGTGCTAGACTTTTGTTAAGCATCTTGTGTGCATCCCTGCCATGTATTTTCTTGTCATGTTTGGTGGCTGTAGCATGTTCATTTCATTGCATTTAGATGCCTACTTGCTGTAAATCGCAGACTGGTGTCATTCTTAAATCGCTTGCCATTTCCAAACCGTAACTCCGATTCCGGCGTTCTTTATATTGTTTTCAAGCGATTTCATCCCGTCTTTCCAGTGGCACACTTGGTTTTCCAAGTTGAGGCCAGGTTCATGCATTTCCTATCATATCTTGCATTTTGCATCCCGCATCGCATCCCGCATAGCATATCATCTTTGCATCTTATTGCTTGAGTTTGCACGTGGTTGATTGTATCCTTGTTGCTTGTTTGTCTTGTTTGGGTAGAGCCGGGAGACGAGTTTGCTAATGAGGAGCCCGTTGAGTTTGCTCTTGAGGATCCAGTCAACTCTGACAACTGTGCAGGCAAGATGATCATACCCTCGAAATCACTACTATCTTTGCTATGCTAGTTTGCTCGCTCTTTTGCTATGCCAATGCTACGATGCCTACCTTTTGCTTGCCAGCCTCCCAATTGCCATGTCAAACCTTTAACCCACCTTGTCCTAGCAAACCGTTGATTGGCTATGTTACCGCTTTGCTCAGCCCCTCTTATAGCGTTGCTAGTTGCAGGTGAAGATTGGAGGTCGTTCCTTGTTGGGACATCATTTATTTACTTGTTGGGATATCATTAAATTGCCATGTTATCTTAATGCATCTATATACTTGGTGAAGGTTGGAAGGCTCGGCCTCTCGCCTAGTGTTTTGTTCCACTCTTGCCGCCCTAGTTTCTGTCATATCGGTGTTATGTTCCCGGATTTTTGCGTTCCTTACGCGGTTGGGTTATAATGGGAACCCCTTGACTGTCCGCCTTGAATAAAACTCCTCCAACAGTGCCCAACCTTGGTTTTACCATTTGCCACCTAGCCTTTTCCCTTGGGTTTCGCGGACTCAAGGGTCATCTTATTTTACCCCCCGGGCCAGTGCTCCTCTGAGTGTTGGTCCAACCTAGAGCACCGTGCGGGGCCGTCCCTCGGCAACTTGGGTTACGTTGGCTCCCGTACGCTTAGCTTATCCAGTGTGCCTTGAGAACGAGATATGTGCAGCTCCTATCGGGATTTGTCGGCACAACGGGTGGTGTTGCTGGACTTGTTTTACCATTGTCGGAGTTGTCTTGAATTACCAAGATACCGAGTCTGATCGGAACGTCTTGGGAGGAGGTCTATTCCTTCGTTGACCGTGAGAGCTTGTCATGGGCTAAGTTGGGACTCCCCTGCAGGGATTGAACTTTCGAAAGCCGTGCCCGCGGTTATGGGCAGATGGGAATTTGTTAATGTCCGGTTGTAGATAACTTGAACCTTAATTAATTAAAATGAATCAACTGAGTGTGTTACCGTGATGGCCTCTTCTCGGCGGAGTCCGGGAAGTGGACACGGTGTTGGAGTAATGTTTGCGCAGGTTGCTCTCTAGTTTCTCGCTCGTGCTTTGCCTCCTCTTCTCGCTCTCTTTTGCGAATAAGATAGCCATCGTATATGCTAGTCGCTTGCTGTAGCTCCACATATACATTTGCCTTACCCTTCCTATAAGCTTAAATAGTCTTGATCGTGAGGGTGCGAGATTGCTGAGTCCCTGTGGCTCACAGATACTATAACTCCAGATGCAGGTCCAGGTGATTCCGCTCCAGGTGACGCATACGAGCTCAAGTGGGAGTTCGACGAGGACTCTCAGTGTTACTACGTGTCTTTTCCCGATGATCAGTAGTGGTGCCTAGTTGGGGTTCGATTCAGGGCCTTGTCGCATGTTGGGTTTTCTTCTATTTTGGCGCCGTAGTCGGGCCATGAGTGTTTGTATGATGGATGTTATTTATGTACTTTGATGTGACGTGGCGAGTGTAAGCCAACTATGTATCTCCCCTTTTATTCTATATATTGCATGGGATGTTTGTGATGATTGCCTAGCTTGCGACATTGCTTTCAATGCGGTTATGACTCTAAGTCGTGCCTCGACACGTGGGAGCTATAGCCGCATCGAGGGTGTTACAAGATGTGAGTTCCTGTTAGTTTGGTGGTGGGACCCGCATGTCACCTACATGTTAGTTCAGTGGTGGGACCCGCGTGTCATGTAGGTATAAAGAGGTGGTGGTTCCGGTCCTGTAATTGGATAGGCGGTGTAGTTGAACTTCTGGTCAACATGTTCATGCGTGGGACCCATCCGTCAGTGGTAGATTTAAATCAAGTGTTATGCAGACACATAAGTGAAAATTGACACATGAGCATGACATATAAGCAATAATTGACACATGAGCATGACACATAGGCAAAACTGATGAGGTGGCGCTTAATCATAGCAATGCACCACAACTTACAAGGCTATGACCATTTATATTGGTCGTGATCAGCTAGAAATAAGGCACCGGACCAGTGTTGTCTGCTTTACGACCATTTCGTGTAAGGAAATTGCGAACTTTCTGATCAAAATGGTCGTTATGGTTTACGGTTTGGAGCCCCTCGAACAGCTTTTGACCAATTGGTCTCAAATGGTCATAGATTTACGACCAATTCTTTCAGGGTCACTGACAGAAGGTCACAAGTTGACATATTTCTTGTAGTGACACCACACTGGAGTAGGATATTACACCACAACGGTGGCCCGAACCAGTATAAATCTTGTGTCTCGTGTTCTTTGAGTCCGTCGAAGCTAGGCCGTGAGACAGTCAAGTGCGCAAGCTAGAGAGGGGGGGGGGAGATCTTCGTGCGCACCCCAGTGTTCGGACCTCAAGGGTTTTGCCGGAACCCGAAATCCGACATTTGGTGCGCCAGGTAGGGGTCCGCCAGAATCTTCCTTCCGCCAGTCGATCTACCGACACTCCGCAGCTCCAATGCCCGGCGACCCGAGGGCCAACACCGACCGGTAGGGACCCTGGCCGGCTCGGGCGGCCCCACCTGCCCAAGAAGACCTCAACCCTGCGCTCCAGGCAGCGCACGCACCGCCAAGCACAGTAGGGCATGGGCGGCGCGGTCAAGCGCCATCCACCCTTACCCCACGCCAAGTACGGGCAGCTGCAAGGGCTTCAAGCCACGCGTGCAAACATGAGGGCCACGCTCACGGTGGCTCGCGAGCTACTGCGATGGCGGCTGATGGAGAGCGGCCGGCATGCACTACTGGAACGGGTCGCCGAGCTACTAGACGTCGTGGCCTTGGGAGTGCCTCCCTTCTGCTCCCTGCTCACACCTCAGGCCGCGGCCGGATCGCATGGCGGGCCTCACCGCGCCCGCGCGCCCTTGGGCGCGCCTCAGAGCTCCATCAACATTGGCGTGGCCAACTGCACCAGATGCCCAATCGCACCCTCGCCACCTCCAACGAGCGCAGGTACGAGCTAGAGGATACCTCGAGCTGGGAGGAGGAGGCACTGGAAACTGGGGCCTTCCAGGAGCCTCTCAGAAGCCTCACCAACCATGCCCGCAACAACAGCTAGAGGTTACCACTAATCTCTCAGGAGCAAGCTTACGCTAACCATGGGTCGCAGGAGGATCAGGTCACGGTGGCGGACGGCGGTACCAGCTTGGCGGCCTCCCTTCCGCCAGGGGACGCACTGGGGGCTGCCGGGGAGGAGCCGGGAGCAAGGCCCCTCCCTGCATCACACGGAGCAAGACAGCCCAGAGGTAGGCCCTCTGCCGGGGAGGTGGCGGCGAGCCTTCCCCCGGCAGAGGACCCATGGTCGCTGAGGGCACCGCTGGCGTCCCCTTTGCCCCCTGGTGTCGTCCTAGTTACCGGTCGCCCCCAGTGGTGGTCGAGGGTGGCGCAAGGCGGGCCCCTCGTCTGATGATATGAAGTAAGGCTCGCGCTTGTGAAGATCTCCGCTCGTGAAACTCTCAAGTAATAATGACTGGGGCTGTACACGCCCCGGAGTCTCAGGAGTGCAGCCCTCGGGCCTCGGGGGCTCCCTCCCACGACTAGTGGCAGCACATACACTACTAGGAAAAGGGCTATAGATGATATGGACACTAATGGCGCACCAGATATGGGTGCGCCATTAGTGGCCATATTACTAATGGCGCACTTAGTGTGTGGTGCGCCATTAGTAGTTTTGTCCTGGCCCCACACCCCTCCCCAGACTTACCAATGGCGCACCAGGGGGAAAGTGCGCCATTACTAGTTTTAACTAGTAATGGCGCACCAGTAAGAGATGCACCATTGCTATCTATACGTATGGCGCACCCCCTACCGGTGCGCCATTGCTATCACCCCTTATCCCCTCCCTCTAGTCACGTTCTCTCCCCTCCCCTTCCTCCTGACACAGCCACTCGCCTCTCCTCCGGCTCTGACCCAACGCCGCCGCCGATCTCCTCTTCCGCATCACCTCTCCGGCGGCCTCCTCTCCCCATCCACGCCGCGCCGGCGACCTCCCTATCCTCTCCTCTGTCTGCCTGGTCGGGCCGAGACCCTAGCCCGATGCCATGGCGACCATGGCAGCAGGAGGAGCCCGGTCATGGCGGCCTCCTCTCCCTGCAGCGCTGCCGCACCTCACCTTCTCTTCTCTTCTCTCCTCTTCTCTCCTAGTAGAGGAGAGGAGGGGAGGGAAGGGAAGGCCTTCTCCGGCGAGCTTCCAGGGAGGTGAGGAGCACCCAGATCCAGATCCACGGCGCATCGTCCCGTCGTCGACCTGAGCCGCGACCATCCATCCAGGGCCGACAGAAGCCAGGACGGAGATGCCAGAAACCCTAGCCTAGCCTAGCCATGGAGGTACGACGCCTCAACCTCCGGGCGACAGACGACGGCTGCAGGCCATCTCCGGTGACGGATCTCCGACCCCGACCATGGTGCGTGTGGCTGCAGGCCATCTTCTTCATCTCCCCTCCCGTCCCCTCATTGGTTCGTTTTATGTGCAGGGCAGGCTGCTGCTGTTGGAGGCGCACGTCGCCTGCCTCCGCGTCGCCACCCCCGTCGACCAGCTCCCCCGCATCGACGCGCAGATCGCCGCGCGCGCCCCGCCGCCCGTGCCCCCCGCCGCCGCACCCGCCGGCGGCGAGGAGCTCGACCTCTTCATGGTGAGCTGCTACCACCACCAGGCCTCCTCGCCTCACGCTCACGCCGCGTACGGACGCCCCGTGCCGGCTGGGCCGGGCTGCCCCGCGCGTGCTCTATGTTATGTGTAGTAGATTGACGCAGCGTGCGTGCGTGTGTGGTTCGAAAATTTGGGGATTGGATGGGATTTGGCGATGAAATTGCCCCGCTCGTGTTGGGACTGGGATTGGGATTTCAAACAGGCTAAGCCAGGTTACCTTTTTCTTCCAACACACACAACATGTTTGATTGGTTGCGCACGAGCTCACATGGGATTATTAGCACTCACTAACCTCCGCCGGTGGATTTGGTTAAAGTTAGCTTCTTCAACTATGAGTATTATGCTATTTCATCCCTTGATTGCTACCCATCCCACCTCCAAATAATTTACTGCGTGCTCTAGGCTCTAGCTGTGAGCAACTTTGTTTCCTCAACCACAAGCGCCTCACCTCTGCGATAGAGACAAAAGCAAACCCCAAAAAACAACTACAAGTGTCCCTTTGCTAGGCAAGCAGGGGCTCCTTCCTTTGCCTGGAAATGGCAATTCTCCTTGTGTAAAGGTTATTATCGACCACCTGCCTTTTTCTCTATATATGTGTTCTAAAGGTTCTGTTTTCCTTGTTGCAGACACACTATGTGCTGCTCCTCTGTTCCTTCAAGGAACAGCTCCAGCAGCATGTGCGCGTCCACACCATGGAGGCGGTGATGGCCTGGTGGGAGCTCGAGCAAACTCTGCAGAGTCTTACAAGTACCATACATCATCTTAACTTCATTAGTTCAGCAGCAAGATAAGTGCTTCTTAAATTCTCTAGGAAGAGGGTTTTACAATCTCTACACTACATGCTTATTAAGAGGTTGATAGTCACAGTAAGTATCATGCTACATGAGGGGCGCCGTTTCATAGGATCTCAACCACAGGGGAATTCTTTTTTAAAAGAAGGGATCCATTGCTTCTGCTCTCTGCATCCAGCGAGTACAAACATAACACAAATACTACCTCTGTACCAGAATATAAGAACTGCAAAAATGTCTTATATTTTGTTTTTCAACTCAACTAGAAAGAGCTCGATGACTGGCCATTTTCCTGTATTATTGCGCGTCGTGACAGAAAATATAGGTCATAATTCACACCCTTGTAGGTCCTATGAGATACTAGGTCCACCTTTATAGTAGTACCGGTTCCTTCTTATATATTATTATTAGTTACAAGAGTTGCAGACTTTGAGCTGTTGGACCTGGCTTCAAAGCTGTACCTTTTGAGATTTCAGTTCGGTGTATGTGGCAGTTATTCATGAACCTTGTGTTGCACCAACCATGCAACTGAACTGACAGTACCTTGCGTTCATAATCTTAGCTAAGCTGTCCTGATAAAGCCTCTCTTAATATGTCTACTGCAATTAGCTTCCACACGGAACAGTCACGGACTATATAATCGGGAACCATCACACAAGGGTTACCCTTTCAGATACTTTATGTTGCTTGTCAAAATGACATATAATCCATATAGGAAAAGAAGCCCCTTGCGTAGTGCAAAAAAAGTGTTGCATATTGAATAATGCTTCATCGTCAAAATGAACTGACATGGCTACAAAATTTCTAGTGGAATTGTACTTTACTTGAATTTAATTCATGGATATTGATTGTCTGCATATAGTACTGTTTTTAGTTCCTTTTGCTACGTCACATTTTCCACCATTCTGCCTATAGGCATCACGAGGCACACACCTATGAGAAAACCATGCCAATATCCAGTCACACTGGAAACTGGTGTCGCTGTGAAAACCAAAGGGAGTGATTTTTCTTTTTTTTTGTTGACAATAGAACTTTGCATAATCTGTTTGTATGTGTAATCATCAATCAGTTTACGGTGAGAGGCATATGCTTGAACATGGAAGTTTGCCTTCAGATAATAATGAGAATTGTGTCAGAAAAAAATAGAGCAAGATTAAGCCTGGATAGGCTTAGTTATATATTGTACTGAAAAAAAACTAGAGCAAGAATAAGTACCTGCCAAGGCAAGACGCAATATAAATGTGACCAGGATAAGTTGGAGATTGGCCAGTTCTGAGTTTTGCTAATATCGATTCTTCCTATAGGGGCATCTCCTGGTGAAGGCACCGGGGCAACTATGTCCGATGACGAAGACAATCCGGTCGACAGTGAGAGCAACATGTTTGACGGGAATGATGTGTCAGATGGCATGGGCTTCGGAATGCTAACCGAGGGTGAGAGATCCTTGGTCGAGCGCGTGAGGCAAGAGCTGAAGCATGAGCTTAAACAGGTAAAACTCGTTGCCTTCCATTCTATCAGCTGCCACTATGTTGGTGTCCAAACTAAACTGTAAACAAAATTATTTTTCTGACTTTGCAGGGGTATAGAGAAAAGCTTGTGGACATCAGGGAGGAGATACTGCAGAAGCGAAGAGCCGGAAAGCTCCCAGGGGACACGGCGTCTACCCTGAAAGCTTGGTGGCAAGCCCACGCCAAATGGCCGTACCCAACTGTATGTGACAGACATCCCGCATATACCGTCATCGCCAGCAACTTTGTCACCATTTTACATGCAATTCTTGTTGTGCTACTGATGAGCATCGCTGGTGGGTATTGCTAGGAGGAGGACAAGGCGCGGCTGGTGCAGGAGACGGGGCTGCAGCTGAAGCAGATCAACAACTGGTTCATCAACCAGCGCAAGCGGAACTGGCACAGCAACCCTACCTCGTCCTCGTCAGACAAGAGAAAGAGAAAAAGGTACGGCGATCGGCCCAAAAACAATCCTTTCATCACATGCTTGAAATCGCTCAGGTTTTCATTCCCTCTCTTTCATTCTCAAAAAAAAGGAACAATGCAGGTGAGGGCAACGCCGAGCAGTCCTGGTAGGGTGGGTGCGGTCGGTCGGAGAGCGAAGAACGAAGAACGAATGCCCCATATATGTACATAGCGCTTCCATCTTGTCGATGATTAGTGTTGAACCTCATATGTCCTCTGCAATTCATTTCCATTATAATCTTACTCATACAATATTCACACCATGTAATTCTGGAAAAGACAGTATTGACATGTTATAAAAAATGACAATATTGACATGTTATAAATAGTTTGTTTGTATTTCTGTTTATTTTGTTACATTTTGCAGGGATAAAGTGAAGAAAAAGAAGAAAAGATTACTAGAAGATTAGTTTTAGGATTTTCTTTTATTTCCTTGCAATTTTCCTTTTATTGGATACTTGTAAAGACATTGTAATATTCTTACTATAATAAAAAATATGATTCTATTTCATTTTTTGTTTTTAAATTATTTTCCTTATAGGTTGTTTTCTGTAAAATTGGATTTTTTTTGTTTTCCAAATACATTACCAGTGGCGCATTTAAGCCCTTATTAGTGGCGCACCTTCCTTTATTACTAGTGGCGCACCTATAAGGTTATTAGTGGCGCACCTAGAGGGAATATCAGTGGAGCACCGAATGGTATACTAATGGCGCACTGCTAGGTGCGCCATTAGTATACCAGATACTAATGGCGCACCAGTGGTGCGCCATTAGTAAAAATTACTAATGGCGTGCTAGTAATGGCGCACCACTGATGCGCCATTAATGGCCATATTAGGTGCGCCATTAGTAGGGGTTTTTCTAGTAGTGATAGCTCCATGCTGTAAGAAGACAAGAAGACTAGACTAGGTGTCGGACGTGGTCATTTGCTTTCAATCTCTCTTTTTGTAGCCCTGTTTTTTGGCATTGGATTTAAGTTGAAGCTGAATTTTCGTTGATAAGCGTGGGGGTGTCTTTTCTCGTTCATGCGATTTCTTGCGATTTGGCTCCTTGCCCTGGTTCGGGGTTCACCCTAGCTGCCTTCCCTCCCTTGAAAGCTCCTCGCGAGCGGGGGCAGGGCACGGCGTGCGCGGGCCGCGCACACGTCCTTCCATGGCTAAACGCTCGCTTCTCGCGAGGCCCTCTCGGGCAGATCGGCAGGCTCCTCCGGAACTCAAGACCGCGTGGCCCGGTTCGGAACCGGCCCGGACAAAGGTAAAACTACAACGGTAGGCTCATGACGGGACTCGCGGATTTATGAAAACACATCTTTAGCCTAGCCTAAAGAACAAAAGCAATAATCTGTTTACATGAGGGCTTTCCCCTCCCAAAATGCTCTCACAACCTTCAAGGCCATGCCTGAGCTTTCATATGTAGGGTCAGCAACAAAGAAGCGAGGGTTCAATCGGACATGTCGCTCACCATGTCCTCCGGGTCGCCCTCAGACGCATCGCTTGCATCGCTGTCACCATCGCCGACGTCTCCGTCATCATCACCAGCGTCGTCGCCGCCATCACCGGCGCCGCCCTCGCCGTCGTGCACCACATCGCCTCCATCTGCAACGACCACCACCGCGTCATCCTCAGAGGTGAAGGCCCTGACTAGGGCATGCACATTGTCCTCAACCCAACGCGCCAGGTCATACCGGGTGGCCTAGGGCACTGGAGCAATGGAGGCGTCGAAGTCAAGGTTGGGGTAGGTGTTTTGGAGATGGCTGAAGACACGGGAGAACGCACGCTTGAGCAGGCCGTGGCTCCTCTCCTCGACAAGCACGCGAGCCCTCTCGGACCGATTCTCCAAGCGTGTCACCATGTCAGTGAAGAAAAGGAGGTGACTGGCGTAGTCGTCCGAGTGGGGATGAGGCGCATTCTCGCCACAAACGGCGCCCAGCACCGCTTTGGCTCTGGTCCTAAGGTTTTGAAGCATGGCGGCATGCTCGCGCTCCAGCGTCCGCCGCCGGAGTGCTTCCGCCCTGCCCTACTACGTGGAGGATTCGGCATCGGCAACCCGCTATTGAAGAGAAGACAGCTCGACATGTGCGGAAACCAGCTCGGCTTGCACTAAAGACAATGCGACTACAGCGGCTTTCTCGCGACATTCGGCTTTGTCCAGCCCTGACCTGAGGGCCTTGGTCCTGCCCACAGCCACGGCTTCCACAAGCTTCAACTTCAGGTCGTACCTGCCCACAAGGTCCGCGCGAGCCTCGGCCGCTCGGCGATCGACTTCCTCCTGGGCCTTGGCCTCGCGTGCACCGACGGCGTCCTAAGATTGGGCAACTTGGCGCTCCCTCGTCTCCAACCGCTCGAGCTCAAGGCTGCGCTCTGTGGCTTCCAGCACCACCGCCTCCTCGCGCCTCAGGATCTCTTCGTCCTCAACAGGCGTCCCCCTCATTGACGCTAAGGCGGCCTTGTGTGCCTCCACCTGCTGCTCCAGGGAAGCACTCCAGGCTTGGAGCTCCCACGCGTGCTTCTCTGCGATCTCGCGATGTCGATCATCTTCCCGAGCTTCTTCCAAAGCACGGGCACAAGCTTCGCGCAAGGTCGTGAGAGACGCCTTGGCCTTCGCATTATCAAGCTCACGTTGGTGGCGCCTGAGGTTGATGGCCACCTTCAGCTTATGCCACTCCTCCGCCAGCCGGAGACCCTCAGCCTCGAGGCGCGCGTCTACATCCGCGAGCTCCCCGCCAAGCCGGTTCATCGCGCCCATCGCCTCCCGGAAAAGCTCGTGGCGGACAACGCTCCTTTCATGCGCAGCTTTGAGCGTGCAGCCGACTTTGTCTTCCGCAGCAGGGGCCGTCGACGGGACCTGAAGCGTCTCGTCCCTTTCCTGCCGGGGACTGGGGGCTGGCACCCCTCCGGACGCTGACTAGGCCTCAGCAGGAGCCCGGTTGGGATGAGGCTCACCGCTCAAAGAAGGGACCAAGACCGAAGCTATCCAGTCACCGTCCATAACCAGAGGAGGAGACCTTGGCACGCTCGTCACACCCCGACGAGGCCGCAAAGAAGAGGCAGTAGGAGCGCGGGCTCAAGGCGCCAAGCCGGCGCACTTGTCTCACCCGCCGACCCTGTGACGGGGGTAGCATGCCGGCTTTGGACGCTCAGGGCCAGCGGAAGACTCGAGGCAGGAGGAGGTTGCGTCACCGGGGGCTTCATGGCCTTGGTAGATGGGATCCTGGAGAACCACCGTCAGGAAGGGAAGCGACACTCGAGGAATTACAGAGATAAGGTACTTACTCATCTACGGCAATGTACTTCCTATGTTTCAATGGTCGGACGGCTCCACTGTTGTAGCTCGGAGAACCCTTCCTCTTTCGTAGCACCGTAAAGTCCACGCGAAACCGGCCCAAGCGTTGCACGTGGCGACCAGCGCGGTGCGCGACTCGCGAGGCACCCAAGGAGACAGCCTCAAGAGCGCCATGCCGAGGAGAGATATCGGGCTCCGCCTCGTGGCAACTTGCCGAGGCCTCAGGAGCTTCGACCTCAGGAGCAATGGACTGCGTTGCCTCCTCAGCCGCCGTCCCAGGGCAAGAATCACGGGTTCCCGAGGATGACGCCCCGGGAGTCCCAGGCAGCATCGACACCTCTGCGCTCGCGCCTCCGGCCTCCAGTGATGCTTGCCCCCTGCGTCCACCCCTGGGGCGAGGAACCACAATGACGGGGTTCTCGCGGGCCCCCACAAGGCCAACTGGGTGCCGCCCCCATTCATCGGAGGAGGGCATCTGCCCTGCGAACTCCACCCTGTTCAAGCAGTCGTACAAGCAACAACCCGCTTGAGGGAAGTAACCCGGCGAGCGGTCGCCGTCCAAGACCTCGAGCACCATCCTTCGTGCCTCGGTGGGAAGCCCCGACGCCTGAAGCCTCATGCGATCCTAATCGCCGGTCAGGGCCCACATCGGCTGGGAACTCCTTCATCACCTTGGGCGCTGTCACATCAAGATCCTTCAGCCTCCTCAGCCGGAGCCAAACGAAGGCGAGGCGGGAGCCCGCGAGCTCCTCGTGACCCCAGCCGGAGCTGGGGACGGCGGGCGACGACGGAAGCGAGAGCAGAGGGCTGAGTACCCCGACATCGAAATACACCCACCGCATCTGAAACTTGCCCGTGGACTGCGGGAGATCAAAATCAATCCCCGAGCCCACCATGGCAGCGAGAAGAAATGGTGCAAGAGCGCCACAGAAGGGGCAATGCCCACCATGGCCTCACAGACAAAGGCAAAGACGGCGAGAAGGGCACCAGATTGGGGATCAAGGTCCAGCATATGGATTTGGTAATGAGAAAGCACGGCATCAAAGAAGGCAGAGAAGAGGCGAACTAGGCCAGCCCACAGAGCGTCGACGAAGAACGGGACCTCGGTGGCCGTCCTATCAATACAGGCTCGAGACGCAGGCCAGGCCACCGTCCCTCCCCATTCGTTGAAGCTGGTAGCAAGCGCAAGGATGACCTTGTCCATGGCCTCCCGATTGAGCACCCGCGACCGGCCGATGGCGGGCTCGATGGCTGGAGCCGAGTTGGCTGGGCACAGGGGCTTCTTCCCTTTCTCTCTCCGGCTCGGCCATGCATGGTGATTAGGGTAGAGCTCGAGTTGGATTGGAAGAGAAGCAGAGGTACAAGGAAGCGAAGAAGTCGGGGAGTGTGTTGCCAGCAGCGAGGTGGTAACTATGTAGGATGTCGTGGCCGCCTAGCTAGGCGGATTTCAAGGCTGCATGGGGAAGCGGAGACGCCCACGTCCAATCAGTCGCCACGCGTCGACCAAGGCCGCAGGCTGTTGGGCCCCGTGGTGCTCCGCACTTTCCCTTTGGCTTCACCTCGAAGCCAAGCCTGAGCGCGCCTTGGGCCCGGGGGCTACTGTCGGTGTTCTGGGAATGGGGGTCCCGAGACTTGCCTGCCTGAGGCCCGCAGTGTGGCTCTACCAGTGGCCCCGTACGACCAATCTTCACCAGCAAACACCCAAGACCCTCGCCAGGGGCCAAGCCTCGCGAGGCGGATGATGCAAGACCTCCTTAGGGGCGGCCTCACCAGGATGGCTCGCGAGGGGTGATGAGATCAAGGCAAGGCAAACCTCGCGAGGTTCCAATGACGTAAGCCATCACGATCAAGACCAGGCGGGCGCCAGCAGGCGCAGTGTCCTCGCTTCCTCTTTGGTGATAAGGAGGCAAGCGCAGGCATGGAGTTCCAAGGCATTAGGAAAAGGTCTCCATATTGGTGCAACAAGACCAAGACCAGCAGAACGGTAGGACGGAGGTCACCGTGGAGCCCAAGACGGCGTCACCACCAGAGTCTTTGGCAGGCGAAGACTACTTTTGTCAGGATAACTTGTACTAGTTGTCTCCCTTTGAATTTGGCAGTTGTGGGATCCCTTCCCGTTCAATATTTGGGAAGAGGACCAGGGCCTCTATAAATAGGACTAACCACCACCATAGCTGGGGATCGATCTGATCTTGGATGAGAGCCATTCCATCCTTAGCCTCACACAAGTTCACTAAGCACAATAGCACCTCTCCTCAGGAGGTTGTTCTTCCCTTGTAACCGTTCATCCTCAGCCCAAGAGGCAATCCACCACACCACACTAGAGTAGGGTATTACACCACAACGGTGGCCTGAACCAGTATAAATATTGTGTCTCGTGTTCTTTGAGTCCGTCGAAGCTAGGCCGTGAGACCGTCGAGTGCACGAGCTAGAGAGGGGGGAGATCTTCGTGCGCACCCTAGTGTTCGAACCTCAAGGGTTTTTCCGGAACCCGAAATCCGACAGACGATTTTTGCATGCACCTCAAAGCTCGCCGATGAGCTCCGTGATCTCGGCGAGATGGTCGGCGACGAGATCCTCATTAGAACCCTCACCGTCGGTCTCAACGAGGACTTTGGGAACGCCGCCTCCAACCTTACTCTCATCCCAGAGCCAACCTTCGCCAAGATGGTGGCGTACCTCAAGCCGGAGGAGAGGCGGATGAAGACGGCCCGGACCCGGGCAATCCACACCGCCCTCACCGCCGTCACTCATGGCGGGCCGGCACCATCCGCCCCAGCTCCTCATCAGCCATGCCCCGCATCAACCCTTCAGCCGCCCCCTCTCTCTCGGCGGCACCGGAGTGCCGCCGGGAGAACCATCGCCGCGGTGACCATCTTCACCACCATCCTCATCTCTTTTACACAGTCCACTCTCTCGCACCCTGATGTAATCCCCTACTTGAACATGGTGCCTTATGCCACATATTATGATCCAATGATGTATTGCCATCCTATGGTATTTTGATTAGATTTCTTTTGTCCTTTGGGTTGATTGATGATCTAGATTAGTTTGAGTTGTATGTTTTATTTTGGTATTGTCCTATGGTGCCTTCCGTGCCACACACATGTGAAGGATTCCCGCTGTAGGGTGTTGCAATACTTTCATGATTCGCTTATAGTGGGTTGCTTGAGTGATAGAAGCATAAACCCGAGTAAGGGGGTTGTTGCGTATGGGATAAAGGGGACTTGATGCTTTAATGCTATGGTTGAGTTTTACCATAATGATCTTTAATAGTTGCGGATGCTTGCTAGAGTTCCAATCATAAGTGCATATGATCCAAGAAGAGAATGTATGTTAATGATATGTCCATTTTGCATCATGTTTTCTTAATATTTTTTTATTATGTTTTTATCCATAATGATACTTTTTGGAGTAATTCTAATGCCTTTCCTCTCATAATATGCAAGGTATACACAAAGGGGGAGAATTCTGGCAACTGGAAATCTAGACTTGGAAAAGCTACGTCAGGCCACCTATTCTGCACAACTCCAAACAAGTTGAAACTTCACAGAGATTTTTTATGGATTATTTGAGGAATATTGGAGGGCCTACCTCCGGTGCCCATTGTAACACCCATGATGCGGCTATATCTCACACGTGTCGAGGCACGACTTAGAGGCATAACCGCATGGTGGTTTAGTCGCAAGTGGGGTAATCTTCACACAATCCCATGTACTGAATAAGAAAGGGATAAAGAGTTGGCTTACAATCGCCACTTCACACAAATACAAGTTAAACATACATCATCCAGAGTATAATCAAAGGTCCGACTACGGAACAAAAATAAAGGAAGACAAACCCAAATGCTAGATCCCCGATCGGCCCAACTGGGCACCACTACTGACCAACCAGAAAAGACGCATAACAACGATCAAGATCTTCATTGAGCTCCCACTTGAGCTCGGTTGTGTCACCTGCATGGTATCATCAGCACCTGCAACTGTTTGGAAGTATCCGTGAGTCACGAGGACTCAACAATCTCACACCCGCGAGATCAAGACTATTTAAGCTTATGGGTAGGGTAAGGTAATGAGGGGGAGCTGCATCAAGCGCTAAGCAAATATGGAGGCTAACATACACAAATAAGAGTGAGAAGAGAAGCAACGCAACGGTCGAGAAGTTAGAAGTGATCAAGAAGTGATCCTGAAACTACTTACGTTCAAGCATAACACAAGACCGTGTTCACTTCTCGGACTCCGCCGAAAAGAGACCATCACGACTACACACACGGTTGATGCATTTTAATTAAGTCAAGTGTCAAGTTCTCTACAACCGAACATTAACAAATCCCCATCTGCCACATAACTGCGGGCATGGCTTTCGAAAGTTTATACCCTGCAGGGGTGTCCCAACTTAGCCCATCACAAGCTCTCATGGTCAACGAAGGATATTCCTTCTCCCGGAAAGACCAGATAAGTCTCGGAATCCCAGTTACAAGACATTTCAACAACGGTAAAACAAGACCAGCAAAGCTGCCCGATGTGCCGACAAATCCCGATAGGAGTCGCACGTATCTCGTTCTCAGGGCACACCAGATGGGCAAGACGTCGGGTTAGCATAGACCCTGGTTGCCCAGGGGGCGCCGGACATCGCCCAGGTTGGACCAACACTCAAAGAAGCACTGGCCCGGGGGTAAATAAACATGACCCTCGGGCTCTAGAAACCCAAGGGAAAAAGGCTTAGGTTGTTAGGCAAATGTAAAACCAAGGTTGGGCCTTGCTGGAGGAGTTTTATTCAAAGCGAACTATCAAGGGGTTCCCATAACACCCAACAACGTAAGGAATGCAAAAACAAGGAACATAACACCGGTATGACGGAAACTAGGGCGGCAAGAGTGGAACAAAACACCAGGCATAAGGCCTAGCCTTCCACCTTTTACCAAGTATATAGATGCATTAATTAAAATAAAAGATATTGTGATATCCCAACATATCCATGTTCCAACATGGAACAATCTTCAACTTCACCTGCAACTAGCAACACTATAAGAGGGGCTGAGCAAAAGCGGTAACATAGCCAAACAACGGTTTGCTAGGGAGGGTTAGAGGCTTGACATGGCAATATGGGAGGCATGATATAACAAGTGGTAGGTAGCGCGACATAGCGATAGAGTGAACAACTAGCAAGCAAAGATAAAAGTGATATCGAGGGTATCATCATCTTGCCTAAGATCCCGCAAGGAAGAAGAACGAGTCCATGAAGAAGACAAACGGACATAGTCGAACGAATCCTCACAACTCCAAAACGAAACCGAAGCTAACGAGAGAAGCAAGCAACATAGTAAACAACCATCACAAAAACATGGCATGATGCACAATCAAGTATGATGCATGTCCATTTTAATGAGGCATGGCATGGCAAAGTGCACAAATAATACTACAAATTAAGTGGAGCTCAATATGCAACGAGTTGCATATTGACGAAACACCACATCAATTATTTAGTTCTCTTCCGTTTATGTACCCAATAATATTAAATGTTATTAAACATGGCAAGAGGTGAAGCATAATAAAACTATCTATCTAGGCAAGTTTAAATGAGGCCGGAACAACAAGCAACAAGTCCGAAAAAATCCTCATATGCAATTTATGGATTTGGTGCAAGCATAATAAAACTACCTTAAACCATATTTTAGAGTTGTTAAACATGCAAGATGAGTGCAACATGTTAAGCTAGGCATTTTTCTACCCCATTTACATATAAAGTTTATTTAAAAATGGAGCTACGGTTATTTAGTTATGAATTAAATCATTTTAACATGGCAATATGGCAAATTATATGCAAAAATCATTTTAAACATGCATGAAAGTTGGATATTATGAAACTAGATAAAATTCTAGTCATTTTTCATATATAAAACATTTCAAACCGATGCACCAATTGTTAGTTATTAAATGCATGATCTAGATGGGCTAAACTGCAAAACTACCAACTCTAGAAAAATTGGCAAAATTCGCAGGACTAGGAAAAAAAACATAGCGGGCCGAATCTGGCAGACTAGTCCAACATGAGGGAAAGCAAAAAAAAGGAGGGGCGCGGGGCAGCTCACCATGGGCCATGGCCCAGCGTAAGTGAGGAGGCCCAGCGGGGCGGATCTGGCAGCCCACTACGAAGCAGAGGAGGGCTCGCGCGGGTGACGCGACACTCGTCCACGCTGGCGCTGGACTGGTCAACACGGGGCGGTGCTTGAGCGCTCTTACGAGGACGCGCAGAAGGCAGGGGTCGAGCTCACACGCAATCAACGGCGACGGCAAGGACGCCTGGGTCTCCGGCGAGCGGCGGGATGGAGCGGACGGGCGGGCCCGGGCACGAGAAGATGGATCCGGTCGGTCTTGAAGGAGATCGAGGCACGGGAGGCAGCTCGAAGCAGAGGGCGACAGTTGGAGCAGGTCGAGACGACGCGGAAGGGCACGGGAGCTCACGCTCGCTCGCAACGCTCGAGCGTGAGGCAGGGCGTGGTGGTCAGCTTGCAGGCAGAGGAGATGAGGCAGTGAAGGCAAATGACGCTGTGGTGACTTGGTGCCTGGTCCAGCCGGCATGTTGGTCAATGCCCAGGGGCTCGAAGGGGCCGACATGGTCGAAGGAGAGTGGTGGTATAGCGATTTGGTGGTCTGGTACGACGCGAAGGCTGTGGATCCCGACAGGGGACGACGTTCTCCGGCGACGTGGCGGTGAGCATCATGCTCGTTCACGAGCGGAGGACGAAGGTAAGGGACTTGGGGCGGCTCGTCGAGGTCCGATGCAGAGGCATCTCCTTGGCGCCGCAGGCTGGGCGTAGAGTAGGCCAGGCGGCGGCAAGGTTCAATGAGTCGAGGACAGACGGATCCGTGCTTGGGGAGCTCAAACGGTGGCGGCGGGGAAGAGCTCGAGGTTGTCAATGGCTTCAGGTGCTCACCTGTTCGAGGCAACAGAGAGACAGGGAGATAGAGTGAGGGAGAGAAGAGAATAAAAAGGAGGAAGATAGGAGAATAGGAAGGCGGCCCTGCTGGCTTCGGTCGATGCAGACGAGGAGAAGGCAGGGCCTCGGGAGCGGGGCTCCAATGCTTGCTCGGGCCATGAAGCTACTCGAGGATGCAAACGAAGGCGGCAACACAAATTTGTTCGGCGTGGGGAACGAGAGGCGGCTTGCAAGGACAGGGAATCGGGCAAGCGGCGCTAGTTGGGTGGAGAAGGATCAGGAGGGATCCCGAGGAAGATGCGTAGATCGAGGGAGGAAGCTGCGGGAGCGGGTTGGAGGAAGGTAGCTAGGCTTAATGGGGATGGATCTCGAGGGGGATTTGGTGGATTGGCGGCGGCGGCGACGGGTGGATGGGACAAGGTCCCTAGGTTTTAGGGTCGGTCTTTATATAACAAGTGAATTTTGGGTAGGGGTATTTGGTCCCTACGATCTTAATCGGAGGGTCGAGAAATAAATAGACAGGGAGTCCAAACAAGAAAACGGAGATGTTTTATAGATGTTTGGGGATGATCCGGACCCAGCGGCAACGATAGTCCGGTTCGGGTTCGGGGAGGTTTCGGACACGCGAGAGGGGTCTATGCACTGCGCAAAGAGGGGCAGGCTAGGCCTAGGTGGACTGTGAAGAGGAGTTGGGTTGAGATGAGAGGGAAGGAGTGCAGCCCGACGACGGTCTCCAGAGACCGAAAACGTCCGACGAAAAGACCGACTATATTGCCGACATATGTTTAACGGTTGGGCTATCAAACGAGCTCCGAATGCAACGAAACTTGACAGACGGTCTATCTACACTATAATAAGACCACACGCCAATTTTCATCCCATTCTGAGAACATTTTTATGCCACTTATAAAATAATATTTTGGAGGTGTCGCGGGCATGTGCAAGTGTTTCTGGGCTCAGAACGGGCAACGGAGAGAACCGGGGAACCCGGACGGATGCAAGTTTTGAAAACATGAGGATGCAATGCACATGATGACATGGCAAGAAGAAACACGCAAGCAAAAGACAAGGCAACAACAGCGAATAACTGAAAGACACCTGGCGCATCGGTCTCGGGGCGTTACAACACTCCACCACTACAAGAGGATCTTGTCCCGAGATCTAGGATGACACTGGAGGGAAACGGAAGAGGAAGAGAAGAGGTAAAACTAAGTTGCTTCTATGACAAACGAGTGAAACCAACAAACCTTCAAGGGTTGAACAACTTGAAAGAAAGAATACAACAGAGATGGGCGATATTACAAACACTACGTTAGAAAAGAGGAACAAGGAACATTACGGGAACCTTGTAGGTTGAAAGACATAAGAAAAGGGTTACAATGGACAAGAAGTACATGCAAGCACTCCGGTTGAAACGAGATGTACAAGGAACGATAAAAATCAATTACGACAACACTCCGGTTGTAAATGGAAGGAATTGAACATGATTTTAGACAAAAATGGGACGATGGATCGAAGAGAGCAACATCACAATGCCTCCGGAACAAATGTAAGAATGGAATCAAAAGAACGGAGGAGAAAACCACATCTTCTACCTCAAATGAGCTTGAAAAAGCATCTTTAGGAGAAGGGTCAAATGGAGTTGTTGGAAAACCAACAACGAAAAGTGTAAGCTTGGTGTGGGCTTATGGAAAACATCTCGAAATTTGAGGTGAAATTCTGCCACTACGGAAACAAAGATTGGATTGATATCAATAAGGAGACGAGAAACTTATTCCATCGGGAGGATAAATGAAGAACCTGGGTCATTTATAAGCACCATATATAGCAACAATCCTTAGGGAAAGTTTTAGGTGCAATATAACCCAATATAACTCCAATGAAGAGATTGATGGGTTTAAATATCTCATTCCTGACAACTTGTCAATCATGAAAGATGAAGGAAACTGCCAAAATGACATAAGACCACCTCAAAAGATAAAGTAGAAAGAATTGCACTTCGGAATGCAAGATAAAGAATGCTTGAACTCCTCAAAACAAAACATGTGTTGAGCACCATGTTTATTTTAGAGTATAGCTTGGCGGATCTTAGCTTCGAGAGAAAACTTGAAGAACAATTGAAGAATGAAAGGAATCCTTGACGAACCAGCATGTGGCCTCCATGAAGAACTCCGGTAATAAAAGGATGATATAAGGAAAAGAAATTGAAAACACAGGGTGAAGCCTTGCAATGATTCAGATGGAGCTTCGCGACGATGTAATTGAGAGCTTGAGACTCTAGAAAGAAAAGAATGAAACACTTGATCCGGGAATTTTGACGAGCCTCTGGGATAAGGAATTGAATCACCTCGATGATAAGAATTGTGTCATGCTTACTGTTCATCAACTTAAATTGATAACAAGGAACGGAATTGGCATGCCACTTATTCTCATTGAAAAAGATTAAAGAGAGATATTGTACAAACTTGGGAAGGTCTTGAACGAATCCATCGGTAGACTTTAGGAAAGAACGAATGAATTGATATGATCACGAAGGAAGAGATGTCTTGAACGAACCACCGTAAGAATTGAATAAAGAAAAGATAGCGAAACACCGGGAAGAATTAGAAAATGAACGAAGATACTTGAGAGAATATAGATACAAATGAATGAAGAGATCATGAACTGATTAGAGGATATTTGAATGATGCACCGGCTGGTAGAATTGGGGAATGAGAGCTGAACATCGAGAAAGAATAAATCTGAGATGATGAGCTCCGGAGAATCAAACTGAAAAGACTCCCGAATTGCTCCGGATGGGTGAAAAGAATATCTCACAATCGAAAACAATTATGAGAGGATGGCATCAAGCTTGAACCACGAATCTTCAAGAGAATGGAGCAGGATTTACATGAAATCTCTTCTTCGATCTACAAATGCAGAGAACGACGATGAGAAACACCACCACGAATTGTTGAAAGACTCCGGAATAATGAAGAATATAAAGGTTTAATCAACAATGAAAAGAATTTGAAAGATCTTGGAGAAAGACATATGACTGATGATAATTCATTCTTACGTCAACTTTGAAAGAATTTGAGGATAGCTTCGGGAAAATTAGAAGAGTCAGGTAAGATCCTGGGAAAAGACCTGTTGGTTAGGGCCCACTCAAAAGAAACACCATTGAATGATTTAAAAGATAGATTGCGCCGGTTGAATTAAATGGCTCGAAATATATAACAACCTCGAGATATCTTGAACGAATTAGTAATGGAAACGTGAATCTTCTGAGATATCTTCGGCACTCCGGAACAATTGAATAGCGAGAAGTGAATGATTAAGAGGTGCACCGGCATGAGAAAACATTTGAAAAGAGGAAAAAGGGACATGCTCAACACCGAAAACTTGAATTGAATCCACCGGAGAAGAAAAAGAACAAAGAATGATGAACTTGAAGCTTCCTTAGCATCTTCATGAGAAACACCAGTTAAGAACATTGAAGGAAAAGAATGAAGAAAGTTCACATGAATAAAATGGATACTTGATTAAGAAATCTGAGTCCTTGAAGAAAAGAAAGGGTGGGAGGGCGGGAAAACAAAGGCAACTTGGGCAGATGGAAAGGATACCATTGAGAAAACTTAGAGTTGATCTTGCGGATGGGGAAAATGATAGGATCATCTTGAATAGAATCGCACCAGTTGGAAAGAATTGACATGAAAACCTCGATGATCAAGAAGGATTGGCTTGCAGAATAAGCCGGAAACAAACATATGATAGATCCCATATCGTATCATGTGTCTGTTGGAAAGATATCCTACGAGATACTTGAATTCCCACCTATAAACTCCTGAAACTTTCTGGTTATGCAATCAGGTGTTGGGGATACAGGGGAAGCATAATATCTCACCCAAACTAACAATCGCTATATCCAGCTGTATCCATCCTTCAACACAATCAAGAAACCTTCAGAAATCGTGTACCTCAACCTTCGAAAAGCATCTGTTATACGAGTTATGGCAATACTCCCGAACTCCCGCCCCAGTACTAGGTGGCGTCGAGGTTATCTCACCAACAACTGCATAAAAGAGATTTTTGATGTCGGCGAACTCAGGTATTCCAGAACTGCAATGATAAAATTGTGACGACAACACCTCGGAGCTCAACTCCCCGGGACACTGCCACAACCCCTAAATGTCAGGAGGCACCAAGAACAATGTTCTTGTCAGAAGACTATCGAAATGATTCCAAGATACCTGCGTGATCCTAAAAAAATTCCGTGAAATTTGAGGAGAGGAGAGTCAAAACTTCTACGTCAAGAGACCTCACCAGAGCGACGAAGGGACTGAGGAGTAAAAAGAATCCTACTCTCCGATATATATAATCCTAAGACTCAAAACATTTTGTTCTAGACTCAACAACGTCAGTGATTCGATCAAGCAGGGGGCTACTAAGTCGGGGATGGCTTTGATTACAAACTTGTAACACCCATGATGCGGCTATATCTTCCATGTGTCGAGGCACGACTTAGAGGCATAACCGCATGGTGGTTTAGTCGCAAGTGGGGTAATCTTCACACAATCCCATGTACTGAATAAGAAAGGCATAAAGAGTTGGTGTCGGGGGGATGAACCCCAGGCAGGCAACGGAACCTGGATCCTTTTCAAAAACAGCGGGGCCTGCATCGCCCCTCAACCCGGCCCGACCCTGGCCGAGGTGCTGGACACGGCCAGGTCACTCGACCCAGCCAAGCAGGCCGACTCGGCCAGACTCCTCAACTCGGCCCCAACAACCAAGCTCAAGAATTCTCCAGCAAGCCGGCACCGCCCTTGGCGTGTTCTCCAAACCCGGCCGAGGGTCAGTTGCCGTCCCATCCCAGTCGTACGATGGGACGAGTCTCCACCAACTAATGCCTCTGGTCAGCCGGACGAGGCAACAGTGCCCTCCACCTACCTGCTGACTAGGGCCGGTGTGGCCATAGTGCCCTACGCCTACCCGCTGACTAGGTATGGCGTGGCAATAGTGCCCCGGCATGACCAATGACGCCAATAAGCGGCGACGTGATGGAGCACCACTATAGCAGACTCAACCCGAGCACGCTGTGACGATCGCCAAGATGTCACACAATGCCCCTAGGCGCGTGGGGCCCGTGCCCAGAGAACCCGGCGAGCCCTGGTACCCGGCGGGTCCCAGCACTGGGTTCCTGGACACTGACAAGCCGTCCCTATGGCCCTGTAACATTACCCTTGTACCCTTGGGGGTTGACCTATAACCCCCCGGAGCCCCCATGCATACAGGCACCCTCCAGTTCATTCACACAGTCGATCACACACGTCTAGCAAGCGACACCCAAGGAGAGGGACCAGCCTAAGCCTCGGCCAGACCTCCTTCTTCCTCCCCGCAGCTCTAGGAGCAGCTCTGTACTGTTACATATAAACCACACTTGGCAGGACTAGGGGTGTTATCTCTCCGGAGAGCCCCGAACCTGGGTATGTCTTGTGTCCTGCGCTCGCTCATGCCAACCCCGCCTCTAGACCCCACAGCTCTCGAGCCTCCTCCTATCTTTAGCCATCCCTTGGCATCTGCCGTGCACCCACCATGATAGTTGGCGCCCACCGTGGGGTAGCTCGAGGCCTTGGCCGGGAGCATGCTTCAGATGGGGATCTTCTCCGACTCCGACGAGCCCGTCGCGCTGGCGGACGACGTCATCGACGCGCTTGCCGCCTCCTTCGCCATGCTGCGCATCTCCGTCTCGCCTATGGACGACAATTACCCCCGCGAGGTACTTAGCTTTTCCGACTCCCCGCTCTCCATCAACGACGGCGCTCCCACCAGCGCGATGGACCTCTGCGTGGAGGTTTTCGTCACCGACATCGACGCCTCCTCATTGTCGAGCGCGGCAAGGAAGGTCGCCGAAGCTAAGGTCGCGGCGGATAGGGCCGGCTCGCCCAACCCGCTGCGCGCCATGATATAGAGCCTCCGCGTTCCCATCGGCACCGACATCGACGCCTCCAACATCGTCGAGGTCCGGACTTGCCTCAACGATGATTGCCAGCGCCTGCTGGACCTCACCGAGACACTCGCCGCCACGCAGCGTCGCCTCGACTCCGCCCAGCTGGAGCGCAATGCTGCCTACGGCTTCGCGCCTATCGCCCCCAAGCCAAGCCGGGTCGCCGACGTGCGAGCCCGAGGTGGCGCAATCGGGCACGCTTTCGGCGCCCTCCCTCCCGTCTACGAGACTCCCACGAAGAACATGCGCGCCACCCAGAAGGCTGCGGCCAGCATGGATCAGCTCGCGGCGAAGAGCTGCAGGATCGCCTCAAGAGGGTGAACAACCTCCTCGCCACGGCTAACGCGCAGCAGGACCGCCTCAACCAACTCGCCAAGTCGGCCGGATCTGACTCCGCCCGTGTCGCTGGACCCGGCGATTTCCAGCACACGGTATCTTCGCCACCCGGTGAGGCGCACTCCGGCCGCACCTGGACCCGGCGCAACCCCGCCCTGATGGCCGCTGGCGCCTTGATGGATGAGCCGGCCTCCGAGGCCCGGTGCCGCCTTGATCCCCTGCTCCAACCCGGCCGACGTCCGCCTGTAGGCGACCCAGCCCCCGCGGCGCAGTCACCTACCGGCTGGGCCCACGCGACATCGACAACACTGACACTCGTCACCGCCTTGACCGCCTCGACCTCTCCCAGGAGCTGGAGGAGACCGGCCCCGTCAGACTGGGGTGCTTCGGGCCACGCATCTGGGGCGAGCTCTTCACCAAAGGGTTTACGCTCCCCCGCGACACCCTCAAGTACAACGACACTGTGAAGCCGGAGGACTGGCTCACCGACTACACCGCCGCCATCGGCATCGCCGGCGGCAACCACCGCCTCGCCGTGCTCTACGCGCCCCTCATGCTCTAGGGGTCGGCCCGCACTTGGTTGAACAGTCTGCCGGCCGGCGGCATCAACACGCGGGTCGACTTCGAGCAGGCTTTCGTGCGCAACTTCACCGACACCTACAAGCGACCCGGCCGCCCGAGTCAGCTCGCCATGTGCATGCAGGGCCGGCGGAAACCGGCCACGAGTACCTCGCAGGCTGGACTGAGCTCGGGAACAGCTGTGAGGGTGTCCATGAAGTTTAACCCACCCAATACTTCGTCAACGGGTGCCGAGACGGCACCCTCCTCAAACACAAGCTCTTGCGCTCCGAGCCGGCCACTATGGAGGCGCTCATGGTAACGGCGGACAAGGACGCTAACGCCGACTCCGCCATGAAGATCCAGGTGGCACTGGACGAAGACAGTAAGGCAAGGCCGTTGCCGCCTCCGAAGCCGTCTGGTGAGGGAAGCTGGTAGTATCACAACCAGCCAAACAACAAGTGCAAAGCCGATCAACCGGCTCAGCACTATGACAACCGACTCGTCGCGGCCACCGAGCAGGCACCCGCGGCCGACCCGGCCGCCAAACGTCGGAACACCGGCAAAATGGCATGGCAGCCCGCCATGAGTTTCGAGGAGATGCTCGACGCTGGTTGCAAGCATGACAGCAGCGCGAGGCCGTCTCCGCACACGCTTCGATAGTGCACCATCACCAAGCGCATTGCCAGGGGCGACATCCCGCCACCTCCAGCTCCGGCTCCGAAATCAGGGCAGCCGCCCCCGCCTCCACCACCGCCTTCACAAGCCGCCGCGATACGCGACGACCCCTACCCGGCCCAGAACGCGACCTACGTTGTCTTCACCAGCCTCGGCGATGACAAGCGCAGCGAGCACCTCCTTCGGCAGGAGGTGAGCACCGTCATCCCAGCCAAGATGGAGTACATGCATTGGTCGGAGCGCTCGGTCACCTGGACATGGAAAGACCACCCTGCCGTCATGCCGAGCCCGGGTGGTTACGCTCTCGTGCTCGGCCCCACCATCGTCGTGCCTCGACGCACGTGCAAGTTCTCCCGGGTTCTCGTTGATGGCAGCAGCAGCATCAACATTCTCTACCGCGATACCATGACCAAGCTCGGCCTCGAGGCCAAGGACCTGGAACCGACCCGGACGATCTTCCACGGCATCGTTCCTGGCCTCTCCTGCTCCTCGATCGGCCGGATCCGGCTCGATGTCCTATTCGGTGACAGCAGCCACTTCCGACGCGAGTCGATCTGGTTTGGGGTGGTGGACCTGTCTAGCGCGTACCACGCACTACTGGGTAGGCCCGCGCTCGGCAAGTTCATGGCGGTCCCCCACTAAGCCTACCTGAAGATGAAGCTGTCGGGTCCGAAGGGCCTCATCACCATCACCGGCGACTACTGCAAGTCCCTGGACTGCGCCCGAGACGACGCCAAGCTAGCCGAGGAGCGGCGCCAACTCGACCGGATCGTCGCCTTGGCCCAGGAGGCATCGGCCACCCAGATCCCGACCGATGAGGCCGCGTTCAAAGCCTCCAAAGAGACCAAGAAGGTAAAGCTGAACCCAGAGGATCCCAGCTGCAGCAAGTACGTTGTCGTGGGCACCCGCCTAGACAACAAATAGGAAGGCGAGCTCGTCGACTTCCTTCATGAGAATCGGGATATTTTGCATGGACCCCCAAGGACATGCCGGGTATCCCGAGGAAGTACGCCGAGCACAAACTCCACGTCCGCAAGGACGCCAAGCCTGTCTGTCAACCCCTGCGATGCTTTTCTGAAGAGAAGAGAAGGACCATCAGTGAAGAGGTCGCCAAGCTCTTGGCGGCCGGCTTCATCATGGAACTATTTCACCCTGAGTGGCTGGCCAACCCAGTTCTCGTCCTGAAAAAGAACAAGACCTGGCGCATGTGTATCGATTACACCATCCTGAAGAAGGCCTGCCCCAAAGACCTATTCTCCCTCCCGCGGATCGACCAAGTCATCGACTCCACCGCCGGGTGCGAGCTCCTGTCCTTCCGGGATGCTTACTCCGGCTATCATCAGATCAAGCTGGACCCGGCCGATGCCCTGAAGACGTCCTTCATCACACCTTTCGGGGCGTATTGCTACATCAGCTTGTCGTTCAGCTTGAAGAACGCCGGTGCCACCTTCCAGCGTCGCATGCAGAAATGCTTGCTGCCGCAACTCGGCCGCAACATCCACGTCTACATGGACGACATCATGGTGAAGACCAAGCAGCACCTCACGCTCCTTGACAATTTGAAGGAAACCTTTGCCAACCTGCGCGAATACAAGGTCAAGCTCAACCCGGAAAAATGCGTTTTGGCGTCCCGGCCGGAAAGCTACTCGGCTTCCTCGTCTCGGAGCGCGGCATTGAGGCGAACCTGGAGAAGATCAAGGCCATCGAGCGATGCGCGATGTCCAGAAGTTCACCAGCAGCTTGGCCTCGGTCAGCCGGTTTCTCAGCCGGCTGGGCAAGAGGGCCTTGCCCTTGTATCAGATGATGAAGAAGACAACGCCGTTCGAGTGGAACGACCAGGCAGACGAAGCCTTCCAGGATCCCAAACGCATGCTCTCTACCGCACCTGTCCTGGCCGCCCCGGCCGAGAAGGAGCCGTTGTTGCTCTATGTCGCCGCGACCTCGCGGTCGGTCAGCACGGTGATGGTGGTCGAGCGACCAGAGAAGGACAAGGTTCAAGCCGTCTAGCGTCCCGTCCACTACCTGAGCGAGGTGCTCTCTGCCTCGAAGCAGAACTACCCGCACTACCAAAAAATATATTACGGCGTGTACTTCACCGCCAAGAAGCTGAAGCAATACTTCCAAGAACATGTCGTCACCGTGGTCAGCACGACCCCTCTCGGCGAGATCATCGGGTGTCGGGATGCCTCTGGCCGGGTCGCCAAGTGGGCGCTCGAGCTAGCCGGCCACACCATCTTCTATGAGCCCCTCACTATGATCAAGTCCTAGGCTTTGGCCAACATCCTCGTCAACTGGACTAAGACCCAGTACCTGCCGCCGCCGCTAGACTCGACGCACTGGCGCATGCACTTCGACGGCTCGAAGATGCGACTCGGCCTAGGGGGCGGCATCGTGCTGTCCTCCCCCAAGGGCGACCGACTCAAGTATGCATTACAGATCCACTTCGCCGCCTCCAACAACGTCGCCGAGTACGAAGCCCTTGTGCACGGCCTCCGGCATGCCAAGGAACTCGGCATCCGGCGAATCCTGTGGTTTGGCAAGTCGGACCTGGTAGTCCAGCAGTGCTCAAGCGAGTGGGACGCCCAGGACTCCAACATGGCGAGCTACAACTTCCTTGTCCAGAGGTTGTCTGGGTTTTTCGAGGGCTACGAGTTCCTCCACGTCCCGCGCGTGGAGAATGAAGCGGCCGCGCTCGCCAAAATCGCCTCGTCCCGGCAGTCCATTCCGTCCAGCGTCTCTCTCGAGCACCTGCACAAGCCGTCCGTCAAGCCGTCTTCGGACTCCGAGTCCATCCATGTCCCAGACGACCTGACCGCGCCTCAACCCGCCCCGGGGACTGCTCCGACCAACCCGGCCGCGCTTCAACCCAACCCGGGGACTGCTCCGACCGACCCGGCCGCGCCTCAACCCGGCCCGGGGACTGCTCCGACCGACCCGGCCGCCCCTCAACCCGGCCAAGGGATTGCTCCGGCCAGCCCGACCGCACCTCAACCCGGCCGTGGGGCCGCTGAACCCGGCTCAGGGGCTGCCACCCCGGAACCCATCGCGATGGCCGTCCTCATCGGGGTTGTGGCACCGTCCTAGGCCCTGCCCATTTCAGAGTTCCTGGAAAACGGGGTCCTCCCCATGGACGAGACCGAAGCTCGGCAAGTACAGCGCCAAGCGTCCACCTACAACATCATCAACAACGAGCTCGTCAAGCGCAGCTCCACCGGCGTGTTCCAACACTGCTTTGAACAGGACATGGGCATTGAGATCCTCCTCGACATACACCAGGGCGAGTGCGGGCACCACGCCGCCTCGCAGTCCCTGGTGGCCAAGGCTTTCCTCTATGGTTTCTACTAGGCCACGGCCCTCGAAGACGCTGAGTCGCTCGTCCTCAAGTGCGAGGGATGCCAATGCTTCAGCAAGTGCAACCACCAGCCGCCGTCGGCACTCTGGACCATCCCGATCGCCTGGCCCTTCACGGCCAGGGGACTCAACATGGTGGGACCCTTCAAGACGGCTCGAGGCGGCATGACGCACTTGCTGGTGGCAGTGGACAAATTCACCAAGTGGATCGAGGCAAGGCCGAGCAAGAAGCTGGATGGTCCAACGGCCGTTCGATTCATCAACGGCATTGCGGTGCGCTACGACATGTCGAATAGCATCATCACGGACAACGACACCAACTTCGCCAAGGGCGTGCTCGCGCAGTACTGCTCCGTCTCCGGCATCCACCTCGACCTGGCCTCCCTTGCACATTCACGGCCCAACGGCCAGTTCGAGCGGGCCAACGGCCTCATCCTATCCGGCATCAAGCCGCGGCTCGCCGAGCCACTCGTCCGTTATCCCGGCAGCTGGCTCGACGAGTCGCTGGCTGTTCTCTAGAGTGTCCGCACCACGCCTAACCGGTCGACCGGGTTCACCCCGTTCTTCCGCGTGTACGGAGCAAAAGCCGTCATCCCGATCGACGTCGAGTTCGACTCGCTGCACGTCACGATGTACACAGAAGCCGAAGCAAAAGAAGCCCGCGAAGACGGCGTCGTTTTGCTCGAAGAAGCACATCTCCTAGCGCTCAGTCGCTCAGCCATCTACCAGCAAGGTCTGAGGCACTACCACAGTAAGAAGATCAAGCCCCTTGCTTTCCAAGAAGGAGACCTCGTCCTCTGACTCATCCAGCAGCAGACTGGCCAGCACAAGCTGTCCTCCCCATGGGAGGGCCCCTTCATCGTCAGCAAGGCCCTATGCGATCGCAACGCCTACTACCTCATCGACGCCCGCAAGTCAAACAAGCACAAGAGAGGCACAGCCGGCGAAGAAACAATCCGGCCATGGAACGCGGAGCTACTCCACCTGTTTTACAGTTAGCTGTGAACACGTATGTATCACCATCTTTTGTAATCATCTCAAAACTATGGGGTTCCCAGACGATGCTTGGGGGCTGCCCCTTTTGCGACCAAGCTATCGTGTCTCTACATTTGTGCACCACTTTAAAAGCTTAAGCCGAACCCGGCCACCAGGTCGATTGGCTCGACCCGGGGGCTAGGGGGCTGGCCGGCTTGGCCACTCGCCATTTTTTCTCTTAGCGGTTCTCAACGCGTTGGATCGCCATAGCTTCTTGCTTCGCCCTAAGCTGCAGATCCGGCTTCGACTGCGGGCCGGCAAGCGCATGAGAACGAAAGCACCAGAGCGCCATGAACACTAAGTCAAGAACCGTCGGGTCGCCTAACCCGGCCACGCCCCTTTAAGTTACCGCACGACTGGTAGCTCGCCAAGCCGGCCCGCCGGATGGCCGCCAGCCGGCCCAGTGGGTGTTTCACTCGCGCTTAGCATTTTGAAAGACTAAGTATTGAATGCTCCTTTCAAAAGCCGAACGCCTTGTCATGGACCAAAGCCTTGGTCGTCAGACTCGCGGGGGGGGGGGGGGGGGAGCCCAAAGAGGGAAAGTAACAGGAAAATAGCCCTAAAAACGAAAAGCTAAAGCGCAGGCATCCATGAAGTTTCTGCATATCGCCGGATCGCTCGACCCGGCCGCACCACTTTAAGTTACCACACGACCGACTGCTCGCCAACCCGGCCCGCCGGATTGCCGCCGCCGGCCCAGTGGGTGTTTCGCTCACGTCCAACGTTTCAAAAGCCCAAGTACTGCGCGTCCCTCTCAAAGGTCGAACCCCTTGTCACGGACCAGAGCCCTGGCCGTCAGACTCGCGGGGGTGATAACCAAAGGGAGGCAGTCGCAAGAAAACATCTCCAAAAACGAGAAGCAAAGGCGCAAACATTGACACAACTCATACATCATAAATTTAAACAGGCCCAAGGCCAGAATTCATTACACCCAGTCAACCCCCAGTGGGTGGGTGGACATGCTACCTAACAGAAATTTTCTACAACTTAAAAGAAATCAGGCATTGCCTCCGCCAGAGCGCGCAGCGGTCGGGTCCGCAGAGGTGCCGATATCCTCCTCCTCGGCATCCGCGTCATGGTAGACGTCCATCTCCTCGGAGCTGCCCTCCAGGTCGTCCATAAGAAGGCCGTAGTCCTCAGCAGGCACAACTCCGACATCCTCTGACCGCTCCGGCTGGAACTCGTCATGGAAAACGAACCCGACGATGTAGCTGTCCCGGGTGGCGATCCGTCCAGCCTCCGCCTGCAGCTGGCTCTCCGAGCCGGCTCACTGGCCCATCAACGCATCCAGCGCCAAGTCCGGATGCCATGATACCGTGAACCGAAGCGCCATCTCGGAGCCGGCGCAAGCAGCGGAAACCCACCATTCGTGAAGACGGTTCGGGCCCGCCTCCAACCACCGCGCCAGTCGCGTGAAGCTACCCGGCGCAACGGAACCCGACCAGAGGGCCGCCGTCATCGCCGTGCCGGCCTAAGAAAGCCACCGCATCTGGTCGCTCAGGATCTGCAGGAGGGCCTGGGCGGCGGTCACGATCTCCAGGAAGGTCCAGGCCACATTCGGGTCGGTCCCGGAACCCACGATTCCCTATGGGTCTCTCTAAAAGCGGACGGCCTCCTCCGCCAGCGGGAGCGTCTCCGGGAAGGTCCCTGTCAAGAAGAAAAGCAAGTCAGAAGAAAACTACTAAGGAAGAGAGGCCGGAGTCCCAACCTGGCAACAACAACAAAACCAAAGAAAAGCACTTACTGGAGAAGGACTCTTCCAGGTGCTCCGCTTCGAGCAATGTACCGCGCCGCTCCCGGGCGATGGTGCGGTCACGCTCCTCCAGCGCCTTCTCCAGGTCAGCGACCTTGGCAAGGGCGGCCTTCAGCTGAACGTCCTTGTCCTCGGCCGCCTTCATGGCCTCCTCACGGAGCCGGGTCTCCCCCAGCCAGGTCTCCTCCGCCGTGGCCACTAGCGCCTTCAAGCGCCCCACCTCGGCCTAGAGTTGCCCCTTGTCGTCGGCCAGCTTGCCGCGCTGCTGGTCTGCCTCGACAAGGGCCTGCTGCGCCTCCACGACCTTGGCGGCCTCCGCCCTGAGGCGCTCCACCTCAGCCTCGAGGCGGCTCTTGTCTCCCGCCAGTTGCTCCCGCAGCTGGCTGGCTTCGTCAAGCGCCTGCCGGGCCCTAGTCGCCTCCGCCTTCGCTGTCTCCACCTCAGCCCCGAGCCGGCTGACGTCCGCGACAAGCTGGTCATAGAGAAAACCGGCCCGAATCAGCTGGGTGTTCCAAGATAGCACCTCGGCTGCAGAAGAAAAAACTCAGCAACAAAGTACTGTTTTAAGATTCGACCCAACTGCTACGCAGTTGGGCCGAATCTCGGGGGCTACACCCAGTGGGTGCGCTAGCGCGCCCCCACTAGAAAAGAGCATGAGGAAGAAATACCTGTCACGACGCGGAGCTCCTCCTCCTTGGTGGCGAGCCCCTCCTTGAGACGCCGATGCATCTCAAGTAGCCGGTTGAAGACGTTGACCCGATAGGAGTCAAGTTGCTACAAGAGGAAACAATCAGCCAAGCCGACAAGATAAGATTCGGCCCAACTGCCATGCAGTTGGCCCGAATCTCGGGGGCTACACCCAGTGGGTGCGCTGACGCTCCCCCACGAAAAGGAAAACGATGGAAAAAGAAAAAGCAGAGCGCAAATGGAAACTTACGAAGACGCCGTGCTCCAGTTCCTGCGTCGCCTCGACCTTGTCCTGGACGAAGGCCTGGATCCGGTCCGTCTGCCCTCGCAGGCGACAGGTCACGAAGGCCATCGCCGCCTCCTCCTGGGTCAGAGGTTCGAAGGGGACCTCGCTAGTCCCGCTTCGCGACGCCCACGGCTCGGCAGCCCGGCGTACTCCGGCCCTGATCGCTAGGGCGTCCCCTCAGCTGGACGCCTCCCCTGAAGCTGGTGCCTTCTCCAGCGCCCTCCCCAGCACCGACACCGGCTCGATGGGCGGAGCGGCTGGAGGCTCCACCACCAGCGGCGCCTCGCTCGCTGGCTCCCATGACACCCCCTCCGGCGCCGCCCGTGTCGTCTCCTCCAAGACGGCAACACCGCCGCTTCCTTTGGTCCCCTCCCGCTCGACCACGTCGGTCCGCGGTGGGGTTTCGTCCTTGACAACCACGACCTCCCGGTCGAGGTCCATCGCGTCCGCATGGCCGCCTTGGCCTTGCTCCCTTGCCGACGCAGGCACGAAGACCGTCGTCGCCGCCACCGTCTCCGCCGGCATCTCCGGCCACGCCGGCTCCTCGCCGTCTTGTGCCCACGCCGTCGCGGCTCTGACCCAGGCCTGGGTCGACACTGCCGCCAGCTCCGCCTCGGCCTGGTTCCGATCCCGCCAGGCCAGGCCCTCAGCATCGGCCGGGTCCAGACTAAGGTCCGGATTCACCATTGCCTCGTCCTTGTCCTCGTCCTGTTCGGTGGTGCCGGATCGACTCCTCCGGAATGCGGCGCCCTCGGCAGACGCAGCATCCGCCGCCGCCAGTTCCAGCGAAATCAGTGACCTGAAGCACAAGACAAAAATAATTACGCCGGGTCGAGCGGGGCCGCTCAGCAACTCAGCTCGAACACAAAAAATCACTTAACCCGGCACCACCGGAACTTCGGGCCTCGCCACCCTCTCCTGTGGAGCGCCACGCCTCCTCTTGGCGGACGGCTTCGTGCCTCCAGCCAGGTCCGCCGCGCGCTTCATGGATGGTTTCCGCGGCGAGACGATATCCTTCCCGTGCGGGCACCGCGCCGTCCCCGACCCCTGAGACGACCCGGCCCCGACTGCACCGTCGCGTCCTCCATCCGGTGACGCTGCGTCAATAGCTCGCATCAACATTTCCGAAGCCATCCCGCAACCGGTGACTCAAGGAATGTAAACAAGACTCACCTACTCGGCGCCCTGTGCCCGTATCGGCGGCCGCCGCCTCCCCTCTATCATGGGCCTCAGGCTCCTCCGACGCATCCCACCCCACCTGCGCCCGTGCCCGGACATAAGGATGTCGGATGGCGTTCAGAAGCACCTCTCGCGTCGCGTCGGGACAAACAAGAAGATAAGTAGCAGCAAAGTATGGAGATCAGGGACTCACCAATGGTGCCGGGTTCGCACGGCTGTACGGGACCTTCCCGAACGCCCAGTCAACCCCCAAGTTGGCCTTGGAGATGTCATTGACCCGGCGTGCGACTTAGTCCGCCGCCAGCCACGTGTTTGCCATGTGGTTGGGATCTTGGAGGCCGGCCATCTGGCCGATGAGACGGCTACGCTGCTGTAATGGCAGCACCCGCCGAACGATGAAGGCGGTGATGAGGTCGGTGCCGGTGAGCCCCTCCCGCTCCTTCATCACCGACACAAGTGGAGCACCTCCTGCGACGGTTGCTTGGGGTAGTACCTCCAGTTCAACTTCCCCCACGGCGGTGGGTTGATGAACAGAGGGAGGTTGATGCGGTCCTCGCCAAGACTGTGGACGTAGAAGTTTTGCCATTTCTTGGCATAATCCTCCAGCGGCACCTTCGGGCAGTCGGCGCCTGAGCGCTTGGTGATGACGGCCACCCCGCACTCGGACATCTCTCTGGCCTTCGGCCCCTCCTACTTCAGAGAGAAGAAGCGCACCGAGAGGTCGAACGAAGGCTCGACCCCCAGGTACCCCTCGCAGAGGGTGATGAAGCCAGACAGCTGCACGATCGCGTCGATGCCAAGATGATGGGGCTGGAGCCCGAAGAACTCCAGAAACTTGCGGAAGAAGCCGCTCACGAGCCACCCGAACCCGTGCTTGAAGTGCGGCAGGAAGACCACCCGCTCCGAACCCCTGGGCCGCGGCTCCTGCTCGCCTTGCGGGAGACGCGCTTCGACCTCCTCCGCCCTCGGTAGGCGCCTGGTGTCGCGGAGGTAGGCGATGTCGTCAAGGGTGACGGTCGAGCCCATCCACGACCCTGATGGCAGCGCCATCAACCCGTGCGCGAAGAAGAAGAAGGAGAAGGAAAGGAAGATGGCAAGAAAGCCCTGCTTAGGACGGTAGGCGTCGCAGCTAGCGGCGACCGTCGAAAACAGAGGGAGGATGAAGAGGCAGGGGAGCGCGAGCACGAATGATCTCCACCACCCCTTGCCCCCAATTTATAGGCCACGATTCGAAACATGGGGAAGGTGGATCGTTTGCGCTCGCCCCTCCCACTTCCCCGAAATAAGTGCGCATGTACACACTTAATAACTGCCTGGAGAATGGAAACCGACCTACGGACACCCCAATAAATCCACACGCGTAGGCCGAGGGCGCGCAGCGGTGGGCCCCAGGGCGTCGCCCCGTCCTATCGCACGCGTGGCCTGTTAGGCCCTTCCGGCTCGCAGGCTCCATGTGGCGGCCGCGCGAAGCCCAGAAGATTGCCCAAGATTCGTCGAGCTCCTCGGTTTCCCGCCATGACCAAGATGCCGTGATCCGGCTTCCGGAAGCCGTCACATAGTGGGTGTTGCCGGACCCGGCGGTCACCAAGTTTGCCTCTGCAAAGGGGGGGGGAACTGCGAAGGCCCACCCATCTAAAGACGGCGGACCTTCATAGCTTCGGGGACTACTGTCGGGGGGATGAACCCCAGGCAGGCAACGGAACCCGGATCCTTTTCAAAAACAACGGGGCCTGCATCGCCCCTCAACCCGGCCCGACCCTGGCCAAGTTGCTCGACTCGGCCATGTCGCTCGACCCGGCCAAGCAGGCCGACTCGCCCAGACTCCTCAACTCGGCCCCAACAACCAAGCTCAAGATTTCTCCAGCAAGCCGGCACTGCCCTTGGCGTGTTCTCCGAACTCGGCTGAGGATCAGCGGCCGTCCCATCCCAGCCGTACGATGGGACGAGTCTCCGCCAGCTAATGATCAAAGCCACAGTACCTCGCCCATGCCTCTGGTCAGCCGGACGAGGCAACAGTGCCCTCCACCTACCCGCTGACTAGGGCTGGCATGGCTACAGTGCCCTACGCCTACCCGCTGACTAGGTCTGGCGTAGCAACAGTGCCCCGGCGTGACCAATGACGCCAACAAGTGGCGACCTGACGGAACGCCACTGTAGCCGACTCAACTCGGCCACGCCTTGACGATCGACAAGACGGCACACAGTGCCCCCTAGGTGCGTGGGGCCCGCGTCTAGAGAACCCGGTGAGCCCTGGTACCCGGCGGGTCCCAGCACCGGGTTCCCGGACACTGACAACCTGGCCCTATGGCCTTGTAACACTACCCTTGTTTTTACCTATAAAACCCCTAGGAGCCCCCATGCATACGGGAACCCTCCACTTCATTCACGTAGTCGATCACACACACCTAGCAAGTGACACCCGAGGAGATGGAGCAGAATAAACCTCGGCCGGACCTCCTTCTTCCTCCCCACAGCTCTAGGAGCAGCTTTGTACTGTTACATATAAACCACACTCGGCAGGACTAGGGGTGTTATCTCTCCGGAGAGCCCCGAACCTGGGTATGTCTTGCGTCCGGTCCTCGCTCATGCAAACCCCGCCTCTGGAGCCCACCAGTGCCCTCGAGCCTCCTCCTATCTTTAGCCATCCCTTGGCATCTGTCGTGTGCCCACCACGACAGTTGGCTTACAATCGCTACTTCAAACAAATACAAGTTAAACATACATCATCCAGAGTACAATCAAAGGTCCGACTATGGAACCAAAATAAAGGAAGACAACCCCAAATGCTAGATCCCCGATCGTCCCAACTGGGCACCACTACTGGCCAACCGGAAAAGATGCATAACAATGATCAAGATCTTCATCAAGCTCCCACCTGAGCTCGGTTGCGTCACCTGCACTGGTATCATCAGCACCTGCAACTGTTTGGAAGTATCCGTGAGTCACAAGGACTCAGCAATCTCACATCCGTGAGATCAATACTTGTCGGTGTACAAAAATAGGGGCACATCTTTGTACCCCTTTTCCTGTGCACGGGCAGTCAGAGCCGCGCCCACATCTACACCAAGCAGAACGAGGGAGGTGAGCCAAGGTAAGATTGATGTCCAAGACAATCAAAGCAACGCCAAGGCCAAGACCATAAAGAGCAGAGGGACGAAGCAAGTTCCCCCGGCAAGACCCTTGCCGGGTGGCCTCAGCGGCCCCGACAAGACTCTTGCCGGGACAGCTCGCCTCGCACCAACAGAGCGAGCCACCCTTAAGCCCACGGCCCCCGGTGCCATCATCAGCGTGGGGCCAGGGCTTCGGAAGGCAGCCCTGTGGTGGCATGCAGATCTTTGTGAAGACATATTCAAGATCAGATTAGAAGACGACGATTCTCGGCAAGATCCTTGCCGAGGAAGGCCACCAGACACCCAGCAAGATCCTTGCCAGGGACGACAACACGCCACGGTGAGACCCTTGCCGGGCCACCCGGCAAGGCCCTCACCAAAGACCTGGCAAGGCCACCGCCAAGCCCACGTCAAACAAGCTTCCACCGCCGTTCACATGCAGCTGCCAGCCCAACCAGCTGGGCGGGCACCAGCGTGGCAACATGCATCTCCCAGGCCAACTCATTAAGCGCCTGCGTGGCGGCATGCAGATCTTCGTGAAGGCTCCACCACCGCGCCAACTCAGCAGCCTGCCTGCCTACATGGCACCGCATGCATCCCTGGCCGAGGCGCGTGTCGAAGCGAGGAGGAGCAGTGACGGACGGGACGGGCCTCGCCCCGTCCCTGATAAAGTAAGAGGACACCTAAGCGATGCATTAAATGCACCTTGTCCTGTAATACGAGGGATAACCTCGTGCCACTGTAGACCTTTCCACCTCCTGTATGCCACTGTGGCCACCCCTTTTTCCTATAAAAGGAGGCCCGAGGCTACGAGGAGGGGCATTCGGCTCTTTCGAACCAAACATTGACCACAGCTAGTTCGAGAGCTCAAGAACTCTCAGAAATACACCCACCAAAGCAGGACTAGGGTTTTACCCATCCTCGCGGCCCGAACCTGGGTAAATGATCCTTGTGCTGTCTACTAGCCCTGCTCTCCTCGCAACCCTGTGCCCCAGCAACCGTAGTAGGGATTCTTGTGATCCCATAGGTGTCGTTCCACACCGACATCCCTGGCACGCCAGGCAGGGGGCGCAATTGTGAGAATTTGGTCTAGTAGTTGGCCTAGCAGTTCTTCGTCGCCATGGCCCCTAAGAAGAGGATGGCCACGGCGGTCGATTCGTTGGGAGCCGAACAACCCGTGCCGGTGCGGACGAGCAGTAGACCGGTCGTAGCCAGGACCCGGGCCGCGGCCCGCGAGCACTAGCATCACCCAGGCGGTCGGAGCCTGGCGAGCGGCCAAACGTCGCCGGATCCAAGGACGGAGCTGGGCCCCCCCGCAGGCGGCGCGGGGCCCTCCAGGGGCATTGTTGTGCCGACTTCGGGCGGCACGGCGACCTCTAGGATGCCTACACCGACGACCACCGCGCGTTCTTCCCATGGTTTGCGCACCGAGCAGCGTCACCACGATGGTGACCCTGGGCACCGCCATGGGAAGAGCCATGTGAGTCATCGGCAAGATGAGGGGGTTCAGCACGCTCACCGAAGCGCTGGCAAAAATGGCACACAGCTACTGGGTTGTGACGAAGCTCCTTCTAACGTAGTTACAAGTCGAAGCGCGTCGTGATCCATGCAGCTGTCGCCGCCGCCCATGCCAGCGGAAGCTTTGGCGCGTGCACAGCTGCTCCTCGACTTCCCTCCTGCTGCGGAGAAGCTCGACGAGTGGAGGGCCACCACCCGAAGCCTCATCGCCATCGCAAACAAAGACGATCCGCGACCGGCGGGGCCCTCAGGCCGGTGCTCCACCGAGCCACCACATGCTGGCGCTGGGAGGACTGGGGGAGCTGCGGCCACAGTGCACTCTCCTCCTCCTCGCCAGCTGCCTCGGGTGTCGGCCCGTCACGACGATGCTTTCGATTACATCTCCATAGCGTCGTCCGACCCGCGGACCCTCCGCGACCAGCGCCAGGTCCTTTGGGAGCGAGCTCACGAAGACGCTCGAACCACTGTCGAGCGCCGGTGCGAAACGCGCCGCCAGTCGGACAAGCGGGCGGGACCCGCTATGGACCACCCAGCACCGGGGGGCCCCGGCGGCCTACCTTGCAAGCTGGGCTGCCCGGCTTTTACCCGTGAGCTGAGGCAGTTCCAGTGGCCGTCCCACCGCATGTTCAAGCCCGACGTCGGCGAGAAGTACACCGGCAAGACCCACCCGTCCAAGTTCCTCAGCATCTACACCATCATGATGCAGGCCGCTGGGGCTCGCGACGACAAGGTGCTTGCCAACTATTTCCCGCTGGTGCTCAAGCCCAATGTGATGTCTTGGTTGATGCACTTGCTGGTGGATTCCATTTCTTCCTGGTCAGATCTTTGCCATGAGTTCGTTGGCGCCTTCACAGGAGGCCACCAAGCTCATGGCTAGGCCAGTGATCTGCATATCATTCCCCAGAAGGAAGGGGAGACCATGCCCGAGTACATCCAGAGATTCAGCCAGGTGCAGTACAACATCCCCGACGTTCATCCCGCCGCTGTGATTAGCGCGTTCCACCAGAACGTACGCAATCGCAAGATGCGCGAGGAGCTGGCGATGACCAAGGTTAAGGATGTGGTCGAGCTCTACGTTCTGGCTGATAGGTGCGCCCGGGCTGAAGAGGGAAGGAAGTACCCTGGCGAAGACGCCGGCGTGGAAACCGACTCTACTGATGAAGATGCCGCCACCCCGACGAAGAAGAGCCGGCGTGGCAACAGGAAACGCTAAGGCAAGGCCGTGCTTGCCGTTGAGGGATCTGACGATACCGGTGCCGGCAAGAAGGTCAAGGCAGATGCCCCCGACAAGGAGATTGCCGGGTGCGCCGCCTGCCGGGCCCTGGCGGCTACCGACAAGCGAGGAAGCTCCGGCAAACAATACTGCAAGATCCACCGCACCAAGGGCCACGACCTCCAGAACTGCCGACAAGTCGAGCTGCTTGCCGAGAAGGAAAAGGCTGAGTACGAAAGGCGGGACAAGCAGAAGGACCAGGACGATGCTGAGGGATCCGTCAAGAAGCATGGTGGCCAAGGAGGCCGCCCCGGCAAGGACAACCAGCAAGAGAGGCCCGCCCGGGGCCGCAACAAGAAACAAGAAGACGACGATCATGACGAGGACAACGAGTCTGGTGAGCAAGGGTTCCAGAAGGCTACGGAGGCCATGTGCGTCGATGGCGACGCCTTGCTGTATACCTCTCACCGACAGCTCAAGCAGTGGGCGCGTGAGATTATAGCAGCAGAGCCGTCGTTCGACGCTCAGAAGCCGCTGAAGTGGTCTAGCACGCCCCTCATCTTTGACGCCGAGGACCACCCTGACCGCACTTGTAACACCCCAAAATTTTAATCATGATTTATTAATTAAACTTTTGCCAGGAAAGTAAATTTTTATTTTCTGGATTTATCTTTTGAATTCAGAACCACTTCTTTCTTCTGAATGGTGGAGTTTTTCCCTCCAAATGGAAACTTTTCAAAAAAATAATTTTGGACTTGAGTGCATACTCAAGAACATTTCTTTTATCAATGGAATTATTTCTATAATCATTTTCCTAAGCTTTATTTATTTTAAAATGGTTTCTCATAAGTTTTAGAGTCCCATTTGCACTACAACCCTTTGATAGATTCATTTAAAAATTCCACCAAAATTTGGGGATGACATGTGTTGTTCCTAAATAACTTTTATGCAAGAAACTCTCTTAATCATTTGGGGATTTTGAGCCCACCTCAAGTTTTCAAATCTGGTTCAGTTTGTAGTTTGCACTACAACCTATTTAAATATTTCATTAAAAATTACATAAAAATTTGGTGATGTCAGTGGAAGTATATAATTCATTTCAATGCAAAAACCGATTGGTGTTCTTTGGAAAATTTGAGCAAACCATCCTCATCTTCATTCTGGTCCAGTTTGGTGATTTGTACTGCAACCATATTTTATCTTGCTCTTGTTGCCTTGGGATTTGTCCTGCTTGAAGTACACCCTACCAAACCCTTAAGTCCAGGATTTGGGAACCATTTGAATATTTTTGATCCATGAATTAATGACCTTTATTTTGTGTCCAGATTTGGTTTTCTCAAAAGCTTGCACTAACAAGTTTCTGGTCTTGCCAAACTAACCTTGCCACCATCACCTACATCTAAAGAGACTCTGATCTGGAGATTTTGGCCACCAGAAGGGATGCCCAGATGCCCATGGCATTCTGTCGAGCACCTTGTGTGCATGGTCAGATTTGACATAGTTTTTAGTTTGCATTATGAACTTGATCCCCTGATCCAACAACCATGTCCACTAAGCTCCTAGCTACCTCAAACCTGGCCCTGTTAATTCCCAGCCTCATCCAGGCCCCCTAGCATGCTTTAGCATTTTGCCGAACACATGGCGTGCGTGCTCTGGGCGCGGCCAGAGCGCGGTTTTGCACGTGTGTGCGCCCGAGACGCCACCCTCCCCGTGCCCGTTCTGATCCTTTACCACTCGCCGCCAACGCGCTCGACCCCTCTCTTGTCGCAGAGTCGCCCTGGCCCCCTCCTGGCACCCCACAGCGCCACCACTACAAGCCGCCACTGCCGTTCCGCCAGCCTCTGCCATGGACGGCACCGCCCGAGCCACTCCAGCGCGCCAGCTGCTCCAGGAGCAGGACGATCTCATCCTCGAGCCCGTCCGCTAGCGCCCGTCGCCGCCACGCGCCCCTTGGCTATAGAACGGTGGTTCGCCGGTCTTATCCTCGGCAGTCGGCGGAACCAACCTCCCTTCCCTATAAATAGGAGACCCCCGTGCTCAACCAGACCCTCAGACGACCTCGGGCCATCGCTCTAGAGCCCCCACATCCAGCAATCGACGGAGGGAGGCCTTCTTCCTCGTCTCCGGTCAGTTCGGCCGCCGCCACACTCCGGTCCCGTCCATCACGTGCAGGGCCTTCCTAGTCCTTCCAGCGCAACCATCCGACTCCCCTCGACCGTGCAGAGCCACCCAACCTCTCAGCTTCGACTGGGAGCCACCGTAGGCCGAGATCCAATGGTTCCCGAAGATGTCGTTCGCCGCAGAGCTCGCCGCCGGCGACCCCCTTCGTCCCCGTGACCCTCTCGACCACCGAGAGGATCGTCCTAGAATGGTGAACCTGTTCCCGCCATCAGAGCCTCGCGAGGAGCCGCCAATCGCCGGCGTTGGTCGACCGGAGCTCCGCCTCTGCTCGGACAGAGGAGGCAGGAGGCGCGGCGACTGGTCAAACCAGACTAGTGGGCCCGATGGACCCACTGTCAGTGATACAGCGACGGCCTACGCTGGTTTAAGTGGAAACGTAAACCCAGAAGTATGTATCCTCCGTCTCGAAAACGTATTCTTATTTGAACCGTTTTTCTTTTTCTGTTTTATTTAAAAATAGAGTTTTGACTAAACTTTGACTGGCTCTAGTTTCTAAACCACAGCTCCAATGGACCTGATTCTTTTTCTGCTGTTTCTCAAATTTTGTCTAGTTTATTTTCATATTTGTTTGAAAAGTTTCCGAGCAACTTTTTTTGTACTGTTTTGAAACTATGTGTTAATTTAATTTTTTTTTAAAATAGGATTATGGAGAGAGAAGAAAACTTTCAAAAGTTTTGGAATGCACCCTGCCTCTCCACAACTTGAAGGCAAGCATTCTGAACCCTGGCATAATATTGTTGTGTGTTGTTTGATATGACACAGAGTATTTGCTATTTTATGTGACAATATGATCATGCTCATGAGTGCATGATAAAGACTTTTGCTGTTGGAAATTGATATGCTTGTGATAGTAATCACCCTCGTCTACCTCTCATGCCTACTGGAAGGAGTCTGGGAAAATCTCTGTCCTGGGTAGACACGAGCTTGTTACTGATATTTCATTGAAACAGTATAGTCAGTAGGGCATGGTATCTTATGGTGAGTGGTGATTCTGTCTGTTGGTGTGGAGTATATTTGTTATGCTAATCATGCAGGTGATGCTTTAACCTCCTGAGTCGACCGTAGATCGAGTCTTGTTCCAGTAACCCCCATACTTGTCTCGTACTACCACTTGTCCCTGCCACCGGTAGGGTACGGTTCAGTAAGTTGTCAACCCCTTATTAGCACACACCGTACATAGAGGACATGGTGGGGGATACCGAGCCTCCGGTAGACATGCCACCTGGTCCGAGGGCATGGGTGTTTCCGGTTGGAGCCGAGGGGGTAGCTCCCCTAGTTTGCGTGCGTTATAAATTTTGTGATCCCATGCTAATCAAGGTTGTAGCCTCCCAACATAGAGTTTTGCTTAACGGGCGTGGTGGGTGATTCCAGACACCGGTAAGTTAAGCTGGTGTGTGCAGGTCAGGTGTGTTTTCAATTAAAAGACCGTAAACAGAATTAGTCCCGATGGACTAAAGGAATCCGTTACTCGTGGTTAAAGAGTACACCCTCTGCAGAGATTATATCTATTTGAATAGCCGTGCCCATGGTTAAGGACTATAGCCTGGGATGGGTCAAGTGTTGGTCTTAGTGTCGGTCTTTGGAGGAAAAACTACTAAACCAGAACATTGATCATGACATGTGACCTATGATGAATATGATGATTATTATTATGGACTAACCATTTGTATTATTTGAATTATCAAGTATCCCTAGGACGGTTCTACCTCCAGGATATTCACTGTGATTATTCTTATAAGCCCTTTATGTGGTGTCGTTGGGACGCCCGACTGATGCTTGTTTGTTATTTATTTTCCTTATAAGCCCTTTATGTGGCATTGCACAGACACCCGACTATGGCATGTTTGTTATTTAGTTTTTTATAAGCCCTTTATGTGGCGTCGCACAGACGCCCAACTGAGGCACATTTGTTATTTAGTTTCTTTATAAGCCCTTTATGTGGCGTCGCTCAGACGCCCGACTGAGGCATGCTTTATATTATTATCCTTTCGAGGCATCGCTTCAGACACCCGATCGGTGCATTTTATTTTCTGATTGCTTATTCATGTTTTATATGAACAACCTGTCTGCGTGCATGATGAATTTTATTTCCTGACTGACTAAGTGATCATGGAATATTTTAGAACATGATTAACATATGTTATATTATACCTATGTTCATAATGTTTTCGAGTACATTCAAAGTACTCACTGGCGTCCCTGGCTATTGTCTTGGCCAGATTTCTTGCTTGGAGAGGAGCGCTGCGATGACAGCCCCGGAACCTAGGCAAATGGAGATAGCAGCCACGCGAAGATAGGAGTTATCCAGGTCAGCTGTTCCTGTGTGAAATGGAGTCCCATAAACGCTGATGATCCACAAACCGCTTCCGCCGTCAACCATTAGAAAACTTTTGTTGTACTCATAGACCAGAATGGTCTTGCACGACATATTTTATATTTTGTTTGGAATTTCTGTATCAAGATTGGGTCTCATCAGCTAACAGTAATCCTGGGGCTGGTGAGCACAAGGACCATTGACTGGGAAATTTATATCCTAGAAATCCGGTCCTGACAACCTTGGTATCAGAGCCAGGCTGACCATTGGCTAATCCTATCTTAGCCGGGTCGATAAACCTAGGTTAACCAACCCACCAGACCTTAACCTCACCGCAACCAAGCTTATCCTACCCGATAGCCCACACAGTGACCTCGACAGCTTTTGGCAGTCGGTGCCCAACCTATCAGACTAGCCCAGTAAACTACACACCCGTGATCGACACCTGAGTTGCCCCATTCGCAAGCGTGCGAAGGAAGACTCCGTTCTCTTTATATAAAGGGAAAGTTTGCCCTAGCCAACAACCACAGTAATACATCGCATTTGGCGATATATGTATATCTGTGACAATGACCCCGACCACTAGAGAACCAAACCAACAATTAATATTGCCCCCACAACATGATATGTCATCTAGCCCAGATGCTATACATGAGGCCACTCCGTGACCTTACCAAGCATCCCTCACCTTGTGCACTGCCTTCACAGCCAATTTTTTTAGGTCGTACCTTGGGATTCATATAAAGACCCCAGATGCAACCCTGGGGGATTTTATTAAATATAATTATGGGATTCTTTTACCATAGTACCATGGGTTTTCTCCAAACCCTTGCTCTGTAAAACCCTAGTCGCCACTAGCAGAACCCTGAGGCCAGACTAAGAGAGACGCCTTTTGTGAGTCCCCCATCCGCTCCGAATAGACGAAGGATATATCCCACTACGATGAATATTTCCTCGTGACCTATAGCGTATTACCTCAACCGTCAGCATCGTAATTGTGTGAGTTTGTGTAGCTTTTGACTGCTTCTTGTGATACCTGTGATGTGTTTTTAAATTCTCTGTATGAATATATTGTCTAAGTAGATGTTGATGCTTGTGATTGAAAATCAATTTTTTTCATTATGGCAAATTTCATGGTAAGGTTTTTCCTAAAAGACCACTGAAATGAAAAATGTTTTTGAACAAAAAAATTTGATCTGCATGCCCTCGCGTTATACGACTCACAAGATGCATACGCTAAATACCAGACCGCACGTTCTTTTATCACCTAATCGGTTACCTCGCTAGTACACCACAGTTGCACCTTAGTTAGCGATTCTAATGTGACCCCCCTATCATGTGTGTGGTGTATCTGTTTTCCATGTTACGATTGCCACATGGTACGAGTAATCTTTTTGCAAATTATGTCCTTAGCAAATCCCGAGGACGAGATTTTTCTTAAGGGGGTAGTGTTGTAACACCCCAAAATTTTAACCATGATTTATTAATTAAAATTTTGCCAGGAAATTAAATTTTTATTTTCTGGATTTATCTTTTGAATTCAGAACCACTTCTTTCTTCTGAATGGTGGAGTTTTTCCCTCCAAATGGAAACTTTTCAAAAAAATAACTTTGTACTTGAGTGCATACTCAAGAACATTTCTTTTATCAGTGGAATTATTTCTATAATTATTTTCCTAAGCTTTATTTATTTTAAAATGGTTTCTCATAAGTTTTAGAGTCCCATTTGCACTACAACCCTTTGATAGATTCATTTAAAAATTCCACCAAAATTTGGGGATGACATGTGATGTTCCTAAATCACTTTTATGCAAGAACCTCTCTTAATCATTTCGGGATTTTGAGCCCTACCTCAAGTTTTCAAATCTGGTTCAGTTTGTAGTTTGCACTACAACCTATTTAAATATTTCTTTAAAATTACATAAAAATTTGGTGATGTCAGTGGAAGTATATAATTCATTTCAATGCAAAAACCCATTGGTGTTCTTTGGAAAATTTGAGCAAACCATCCTCATCTTCATTCTGTTCCAGTTTGGTGATTTGTACTGCAACCATATTTTATCTTGCTCTTGTTGCCTTGGGATTTGTCCTGCTTGAAGTACACCCTACCAAACCCTTAAGTCCAGGATTTGGGAACCATTTGAATATTTTTGCTCCATGCATTAATGACCTCTATTTTCTGTCCAGATTTGGTTTTCTCAAAAACATGCACTAACAAGTTTTTGGTCTTGCCAAACTAACCATGCCACCATCACCTACATCTAAAGAAACTCTGATCTGGAGATTTTGGCCACCAGAAGGGATGCCCAGATGCCCATGGCATTCTGTCGAGCACCTTGTGTGCATGGTTAGATTTGACATAGTTTTTAGTTTGCATTACGAACTTGATCCCCTAATCCAACAACCATGTCCACTAAGCTCCTAGCTACCTCTAACCTGGTCCTGTTAATTCCCAGCCTCATATCCAGGCCCCCTAGCATGCTTGAGCATTTTGCTGAACACATGGCGTGTGTGCTCTGGGCGCGTCCAGAGCACGGTTTTGCACGTGTGTGCACCCGAGACGCCGTGTCTCACTGCCGCCCTCCCCGCGCCCATTCTGATCCTTTACCACTCGCCGCCAGCACGCTCGACCCCTCTCTCGTCGCAGAGTCGCCCTGGCCCCCTCCTGGCACCCCACAGCGCCACCACCGCAAGCCGCCACGGCCGTTCCGCCAGGCTCTGCCATGGATGGCGCCGCCCGAGCCACTCCAGCGCGCCAGCTGTCCCAGGAGCAGGACGATCTCATCCTCGAGCCCGTCCGCTAGCGCCCGTCGCCACCACGCGCCCCTTGGCTACAGAATATCGGTTCGCCGGTCTTATCCTCGGCAGTCGGCGGAACCAACCTCCCTTCCTTATAAATAGGAGACCCCCGTGCTCAACCAGACCCTCAGACGACCTCGGGCCAGCCCTCTAGAGCCCCCACCGCCAACAATCGACGGAGGGAGGCCTTCTTCCTCGTCTCCCGTCAGTTCGGCCGCCGCCACACTCCGGTCCCGTCCGTCACGTGCAGCGCCTTCCTAGTCCTTCCAGCACCACCATCCGACTCCCCTCGACCGTGCGGAGCCACCCAACCTCTCAGCTTCGACCGGGAGCCACCATAGGCCGAGACCCAATGGTTCCCGAAGATGTCGTCCGCTGCAGAGCTCGCCGCCGGTGACCCCCTTCGTCCCCGCGACCCTCTCAACCACCGAGAGGATCGTCCTAGAGCGGTGAACCTGTTCCCGCCGTCGGAGCCCTGCAAGGAGCCACCAATCGCCGGCGTTGGTCGACCGGAGCTCCGCCTCCACTCGGAAAAAGGAGGGAGGAGGCGCGGCGACTCGTCAAACCTGACTAGTGGGCCCGATGGTCCCACTGTCAGTGATACAGCGACGGCCTGCGCTGGTTTAAGTGGAAACGTAAACCCAGAAGTACGTCTCCTCCGTCTCGAAAACGTATTCTTATTCGAACCGTTTTTCTTTTTCTATTTTATTTAAAAGCAGAGTTTTGACTAAAATTTGACTAGCTCTAGTTTCTAAACCACAGCTCCAATGGACCTGATTCTTTTTCTGTTGTTTCTCAATTTTTCTCTAGTTTATTTTCATATTTATTTGAAAATTTTCCGAACAACTTTTTTGTACTATTTTGAAACTATGTGTTCATTTAATTTTTTAATAGGATTATGGAGAGAGAAGAAAACTTTCAAAAGTTTTGGAATGCACCCTGCATCTCCACAACTTGAAGGCAAGCATTCTGAACACTGGCATAATATTTTTGTGTGTTGTTTGATATGACACGGAGTATTTGCTATTTTATGTGACAATGTGATCATGCTCATGAGTGCATGATAAAGACTTTTGCTATTGGAAAGTGATATGCTTGTGATAGTAATCACCCTCGTCTACCTCTCATGCCTATCGGAAGGAGTCCGGGAAAATCTCTGTCTTGGGTAGACACGGGCTTGTTACTGATATTTCGTTGAAACGAGTATAGTCAGTAGGGCATGGTATGGTATGATGAGTGGTGATTCTGTCTGTTGGTGTGGAGTACATTTGTTATGCTAATCATGCAGGTGATGCTTTAACCTCCTGAGTCGACCGTAGATCGAGTCTTGTTCCAGTAACCCCCATACTTGTCTCGTACTACCACTTGTCCCTGCCACCGGTAGGGTACGGTTCAGTAAGTTGTCAAGCCCTTCTTAGCACACACCGTACAGAGATGCCATGGTGGGGGACACTGGCGGCCTCCGGTAGACATGCCACCTAGTCCGGGGGCATGGGTGTTTACGGTTGGAGCCGAGGGGGTAGCTCCACTAGTTTGCGTACGTTATAAATTTTGTGATCCCATGCTAATCGAGGTTGTAGCCTCCCCACTTAGAGTTTTGCTTAACGAGCGTCGTGGGTTCTTCTAGACACTGGTAAGTTAAGCTAGTGTGTGTGCAGGTCAGGTGTGTTTTCAATTAAAAGACCGTAAACAAAACTAGTCCCGATGGACTAAAGGAATCCGTTACTCGTGGGTAAAGAGTACACCCTCTGCAGAGATTATATCTATTTGAATAGCCGTGTCCATGGTTAAGGACTATAGTCTGGGATGGGTCAAGTGTCGGTCTTAGTGTCGGTCTTCAGAGGAAAAACTACTAAACCAGAACATTGATCATGAAATGTGACCTATGATGATTATTATTATGGCTAACCATTTGTATTATTTAAATTATCAAGTATCCCTGGGACGGTTCTACCTCCAGGATATTCACTGTGATTATTCTTATAAGCCCTTTATGTGGTGTCGCTGGGACGCCCGACTGAGGCTTGTTTGTTATTTATTTTCCTTATAAGCCCTTTATGTGGCGTCGCACAGACGCCCGACTGTGGCATGTTTGTTATTTAGTTTCTTTATAAGCCCTTTATGTGGCGTTGCACAGACGACTGACTGAGGCACGTTTGTTATTTAGTTTCTTTATAAGCCCTTTATGTGGCATCGCTCAGACGCCCGACTAAGGCATGCTTTATATTATTATCCTTCCGAGGCGTCGCTTCAGACACCCAATCGGTGCATTTTATTTTCTGATTGCTTATTCATGTTTTATATGAACAACCTTCCTGCGTGCATGATGAGTTTTATTTCGTGACTGACTAAGTGATTACGAAATATTTTAGAACATGATTAACATCTGTTATATTATACCTATGTTCATAATGTTTGCGAGTACATTCAAAGTACTCACTGGCTTGCCCCTGGCTATTGTCTTGGCCAGATTTCTTGCTTGGAGAGGAGCGCTGCGATGATAGCCCCGGAACCTAGGCAAATGGAGATAGCAGCCGCGCGAAGATGGGAGTTATCCAGGTCAGCTGTTCCTGCGGGAAATGGAGTCCCATAGACGCTGATGATCCACAAACCGCTTCCGCCGTCAACCATTAAAAAACTTTTGTTGTACTCATAGACTAGAATGGTCTTGTACGGCATATTTTATATTTTGCTTGGAATTTCTGTATCAAGATTGGGTCTCATCAGCTAACAATAATCCTGGGGCTGGTGAGCACAAGGACCATTGACCGGGAAATTTATATCCTGAAAAACCGGTCCTGACAGCACTACCGTGGTCAGGTGTTTGCCATTGTTGGTCTCGCCAACAATATGCAACCTCAGGGTGAACAAGATGTTGGTTGACGGCGGGGCCGGCCTGAACCTGATCTCGCCTGTCGTGATCAAAAGGTTGCAAATCCCTGATGGAGACCTCGAGGAAATGGGCACGTTTCCAGGGGTCAATCTGGGGAGGAGCCAGCCGAAGGGAAAGGTCACACTGCCCGTGACATTTGGAGGAGAGTTGAACTACAAGACAGAGAGGATCGTCTTCGACGTGGCCGAGATCCCCTTGCCCTACAATGGGATCCTCGGCCGCCCGACATTGGCCAAGTTCATGGCGGTGTCACACTACGCCTACAACATGCTAAAGATGCCCGAGTCGTTGACCATCATCTTCATCCCCTCTGACAAGAAGGACGCGCTGATCTGCGCCGACCAACTCTACCGGGAAGCAGGTGTAGCAGCTACCGTCAAGGCACCTGCTCCTGCCGCCGATGGCCCGGGAGGGAAAAAGGAACCCGGCAAGACCGCTCGCACCCACTCCGGCAAGCGCACCTCCTCGGAGTGTTGTGCTACCATTGAGGATGTGCCAGAGAGCTCTACCGACAAGAGCAAGAGGTCCAGAGCTGAGCCGCCGCAGGCCAAGAAGGTGCCCGTCAGGGAAGATGGCACGGGAGGGGCCTTCATCATAGGCTCCACCCTCGACATCAAATAGGAAGGCGCGCTCACCACCTTCCTATGGGCAAATGTCAACGTGTTTGCATGGCAAGCATCCGACATCCCCGGTGTTCCCAGGGAGGTGATTGAGCACCACCTAGCTGTCTGCCCCCACGCGTAGCCCGTCAAGCAGAAGGTCAAAAAGCAGGCTCTGGAAAGGCAGGAGTTCATCACAGAGGAGATCAGGAAGTTGGAAGCGGCAGGTTTGGTGAGAGGGGTGCTCACCCGACGTGGTTGGCCAATCCAGTAGTGGTGCGCAAGGCGAATGGGAAGTGGAGGATGTGTATTGATTAAACAGATATTAATATGGCTTGTCCTAAGGACCCCTTCCCGTTGCCGCGCATCGACCAGATTGTTGACTCCACGGCCGGGTGTGATCTGTTATCATTCCTCGATGCCTACTTAGGCTACCACCAAATCTTCATGACAAGAGAGGATGAAGAGAAGACGACATTCATCACCCCATGTGGTACGTATTGCTTTTTACGGATGCCTTTCGGGTTGAAGAGTGCCGGCTCAACGTTTGCAAGAGCAGTCCAAATTGGTTTTGAACCTCAGCTCCATAGAAATATGGAGGCCTACATGGATGACATAGTGGTCAAAACCAAGGACGGGCCAACTCTTGTGCAAGATCTGGAAGAGACATTTGCTAACCTACGCAAGATCAACCTCAAGCTGAACCCTGAGAAGTGCGTCTTTGGCGTTTCGTCCGGCAAGCTTCTCAGATTCTTTGTGTCACAGCGTGGGATCGAGACAAACCCAGACAAGATCAAGGCTATTGAGCAGATCGAGGTGCCCTAGCGGATCAAGGATGTGCGTCGGCTCACCGGCTGCGTTGCCGCCATGAGCCGGTTCATTTCCAAGTCCGCCGAGCGCACCCTTCCCTTCTTCAAAATCTTGAAGAAGGTAGGCCCAATAGAGTAGACACCAGAAGCCGTGGCAGCACTGCGGGGTCTGAAGAAATACCTTTCCTCCACGCCGATATTGGTTGCACCTAAACCACAAGAGCCATTGCTGCTGTATCTGGCAGTGACGAATCAAGTGGTCAGTGCCGCACTGGTGGCACAGAGGGAGGCCGACGAGGAGGCGGCAATGGCGGCAGAACCAGCGGATGGCAAGCCAAATATTCCCCCGGCAGGGCCTGGTGCCGACAAGGCACGGCCCCTGGCGGAGTTTGGTGCCACCAAGGCAATGCCCGCGCAGTCGAGTGAAGTGGTGCCAAAGAAGAAGATGATGCAGCACCCGGTTTACTTTGTCAGCTCCCTCTTGCATGGGGCTAGGTCGAGGTACTCCGGCATGCAAAAATTGCTCTTCGGCCTCCTTATGGCCTCGAGGAAGCTGCGTCACTACTTCCAGGCCCACGAGATCACTATCGTCACCCGCCTCCCGTTGCAACGGATACTGGACAACCCGGACGCAACCGGAAGGATTTTGGAATGGGCCTTAGAGCTGTCAAGTTTCGGTTTAAAGTTTGAAAGTACCTCGACAATTCAGAGCAGAGTCTTGGTGGAATTCATCGCAGAATGGACCTCGACGCCTGACGAAGAAATCCAGGAGACCACTCTCCCCGGTAAGGAAGCAGACCGTGACTGGATCATGTACTTTGATGGGGCTTTCTCGCTGCAAGGCGTTGGTGCTGGTGTGCTACTCGTCGCACCCACCGGATAACACCTCAAGTACGTGATCCATATGCACTTCCCCAGGGAGATGTCCACCAACAACACTACCGAGTACGAGGGATTGCTTGCCGGTCTCAGGATCGCGGCAGACCTCGGGGTTAAGAAGCTCATCGTCAGGGGCGACTCGCAGCTCGTTGTCAGGCAGGTCAACAAGGATTATTAGAGCCCATTGATGGAAGCCTACGTAGATGAGGTGAGTAAGTTGGAGGAACGCTTTGACGGTATCCAGGCGGAGCATGTCCCCCGGGCGGAGAACGACATCGCCGATTACTTGTCAAAGCATGCCGCATTCAAGCTACCTATGGAACGAGGTACCTTTTTGCTCCGGTTAACTCAACCATCTGTCGAACCATCAGCGGGGCAGAACAAGCGGAGGAAATCAGGTCCCGGCAAGTACTTTCCTACTGAGCCCCCTGGGGCTGCCGGCAAGGGTGCTGCCGCGGACGCTGAGCCTGCCCAACAACGACTGGCTCCGACAGGGCGTCAAGCCCTGGCCGTAGAGACATCCGCTCTCATGGCGGAAGAAATGCCTTTGGTCCTTGCTGTCGAGCCCCAGGCTCCGGCATGGGCACAACATACCGTCCACGTCCTCCAAACAGGGGAGCTTCCTGAGGAGCATGAAGAAGCAGAAAAAGTAGCCCGTCAGTCCACCCTGTACCATTTCGTCGATGACGTCCTATACCGGAGGAGGCCAAACGATGTGAAACTCAAGTGCATCCCCCGGGAGGAAGGACTGGAGCTGTTGGCGGAGATACATGGAGGCATATGTGGCTCCCACATAGGGTCAAGGGACCTTGCCGGGAAGGCATTCCAGCAAGGTATCTTCTGGCCCACCGCCCTCCAGGATGCGACGACACTAGTAACCAAGTGTGAGGCATGTCAGTTCCATTCAAAGAAGCTTCATCAGCCGACTCAAGCCCTTCAAACAATCCCTCTCTCCTGGCCATTCTCGGTCTGGGGGCGCGATATACTGGGCCCTTTCCCCCGCTCTGTCAGGGGCTTTGAGTACTTGTACGTTGCAATCGACAAGTTCACAAAGTGGCCGGAAGTGGATGCAGTGAGGAAGGTGACTGCTCAGTCAGCCGTCAAGTTCTTCAAAGGACTGATCTGCCATTTTGGTGTGCCAAACAGAGTCATCACCCACAACGGCATGCATTTCACAAGCCACACCTTCATGAAGTACATCCAAGACCTCGGCAGCAAGGTCTATTTTGCTTCCGTGGCACATCCACGAAGCAACGACCAAGCAGAGAGGGCAAATACTGAAGTGTTGCGAGGCCTGAGAACGAAGACCTTTAACAAGCTGCACAAGAGTGGAAGGTGCTAGATTGATGAGTTGTCGACGGTTCTTTTGTCAATCAGGATGATGCCAAATTGAGCCACCAGCCAGACACCTTTTGCCCTGGTATACGGGGAAGAAGCAGTTCTCCCCATGGAACTCATATACGGGTCACCTCGAGTGCTCGCTTACGATGAGCTTGAGCAAGAGCCGTTGCACTAAGATGACGCGATGCTCCTTGAGGAAGATCGTCTTCGGGCGGTTGCGAGAGCGGCACGCTACCAGCAAGCCTTCCGCTGCTATCATAGCCGCAAGGTTCATGCCCAAAGCCTTGAGGAAGGCGACCTTGTTCTTCGGCGCATTCAGTAGGCCAAGAATTCCAACTAGTTGACGCCAAAGTTGGAAGGCCCTTATCGGGTAATGCGAGTCACCAGGCCTGGCGCATTCCGCCTGGAGACCGAAGTTTTACCCATAAGGCGCGGCTTGTCGGGACTCCCGGCAAGCCACATTTTGTACAAGCTTTGCCGACAAGGCATGTGACCCTTTGTACAAAGCCAGGCGCAGACCTTGAGCATAAATAAATGAAGCGCTCGCGCCCTAAGTTATAGCATGCATGCTAGATCGAGTCTCTTCCTTGGTTAGGGTTGATAGTGCTTAGCAGCGACTAACCCCTAGCCTAGAGGTCGAGTGCGCGTCCGTCTGTTCCTTTTCTGTCCTCCTTTGGTTCATAGGGCACATGAGCACTTCTGCTGAGCTACTCGGAAAGAAGGAAACGGACCGGCGCCCCAACCCCGGCAAGCCAGAGTTGTCGGGGGCTGCAAGCACAAGGATCCAACCGCGACAAGATGAGATTGCCAAGGGCTGCGAATCCAGATAAGTCTTTTATCCTCTGTAATGCATTTCGGAACCAGACTGGGGCATGTGAAACCTCGTTTTTATCTCTAGGTTGTCGTGCTCCCCTTTTTCCTGTACCTTGGAATTATTTCCTGGGTCTGGATTTGGTCATAGCCGCGACGGCAAGGAGGTGGGACGAGGATCCTAAAGCCCACTTCATCCCTGCCTCCGCCAAGAGCACGAGAAGGGTTGAGTGGAGTGGGGAGACGGCAAGGCCTATTGCCAGGCAAAAAACGTTTATCTTAAAACAATAACAAGGATTCGCTCCTTGCCGCGGGATTTACCCACGAACGAAAAACCCGGCAAGCATCCCTTTTTCATTAAAAACATCCCATACAGGTATAGTTCGTGCGAAATGAAAAACAAGAGCAAGGGGATTACAAGTTTTAAATTTAACAAAGGCACGCAGGCTTACAAACTAAAAAAAGAGATAAATGCCCGTAATCCTTTCTTGTCCCTCTCCTCATGAGGCAGGTCAAGGAGGCAAAAGGGGAAAAGGGGCGCCTAGGCGAGCAGTAAAAAGCACCAAGAGAACATCTCGGTGGCCACCCACGGGCAGGCCGGTGATGACGGTGCTGGGAAAGGAGCTAGAAGATGAGGCGGCAGGACCGGCAATACACGATGAAGGCGTCAGTGCCTGCATACTCCGAGTTGACGGCCTTGCTGCCCGCCCTCTTCCTCTTCCGGAGCCTCCCGACGCCAGCCACCCAAGGAGACAGCCCCGCAAGGTTCAAGGAGCTGGCCCTGCCCCCGGCCAGCTTCTGCCGGAGGAGCTGCCAGGTGCAGATGTTGCTGCTGCCGCACCCGCCCAGGCGCGGGGCGTCCGACGCCTAGTCGGACTCGTCCCCGCTGTCCGCCCCGCTGTCCTCCTCATCGCTCTCGCTCGAGGATGAGATTCCATCGCCAGAATCTCCATCAGAGGAGCTCTCCACGCAGCATTTCAAACGAGTTTCAAAATCTCCGATGACCTTGACGGAGAGCAGGTCGTCCTCCATTAACTTGAAGTAGAGGACGAGCCCCACCGTCAGGCTATGGATGCGGGCGAACGTCTTCCATCCACGGCGGAGATACATAACTCGAGGAGCCGGGAAGTCGACGTCAACCCGCGTGCCCCCGTTCCCGCAGCCCCTCATGTGCAACCTGAGGGTCTGGGGCGGGGCACGCTCCATCACCCGAGCGAACGAAGTGGGAAGACCAAGACGACGACGCGGGGGCCGGCGGAGCCTTGGAGAACTCGCAAGGCTGGTCTTCAACGTGGCCCTCCATCGGGAAGGGCATCATTGGCAGGGGCGAGGCCGGCGCATCGCCCCGTCCTCCTCTTCCCCGAGCGCTACGGCCTCTGCCCCGGCCTCGCCCACGGCCTCGTCCCCTCCCCCTCCCCTCGTGGTCGGTATAATTTATCCTATAGCTGATAGTAGATGGGTAAGTCCTGTTCATTGTGTCCCTAACAAAGGAGGTATAACTATTGTTCCTAATGATAAGAATGAACTTATTCCACAAAGAATTGTTACAGGTTATAGAATGATAATTTATTTTATAAAATTAAACAAAGCAACTAGAAAAGATCATTACCCTTTGCCTTTTATTGATCAAATGCTTGAAAGATTATCTAAGCACACACACTTTTGCTTCCTTGATGGATGATACGTCTCCAACGTATCTATAATTTTTGATTGTTCCATGCTATTTTATTATTAATCTTGAATGTTTTATAATCATTTTATAGTCATTTTATATCATTTTTTGGTACTAACCTATTGACATAATGCCAAGTGCCAGCTTCTGTTTTTCCATGTTTTTGACATCACAGAAAATCAATATCAAACAGAGTCCAAATGCTATGAAACTTTACGGAGATTTTTTATGGGCTAGAAGGAAGGCAATGGGCCCTGGTTGCACCTGGGGGGGGGGTCCCCGAGGGGGTACAACCCACCAGGGTGCGCCAGGAGGCCTAGGCACGCGCTGGTGGGTTGTGCCCACCTCGGGTGCCCCCGGACCGCCTCTTTGCTCTATAAATACCACAATATTCCAGAAATCCTAAAGGCATTGACGAAATATTCATCCAGCTGCCGCAGAGTCCAGAACCACCAGATCCAATCTAGACACCATCTCGGATGGGGTTCACCACCTCCATTGGTGCCTCTCCGATGATGCATGAGTAGTTCTTTGTAGACCTTTGGGTCCGTAGTTAGTAGCTAGATGGCTTTCTCTCCCTCTCTGAATTCTTAGTACAATGGTCTATTGGAGATCCATATGATGTAACTCTTTTGTGATGTTTTTGTTGGGATCTGATGAACTTCGAGTTTATGATCAGTCATATCTTTTTATATCCATGAAAGTTATTTCAGTTTCTTTGATCTCTTATATGCATGATCTCTTATAACCTCGTATTTCTTCTTCGATATTTGGGTTTTGTTTGGCCAACTTGATCTATTTATCTTGCAATGGGAAGAGGTGCCCGGTAGTGGGTTCGATCCTACGGTGCTTGATTCCAGTGAAAGAAAGGGAACCGACACTTTTGTATCGTTGCTACTAAGGATTAAAAGACGAGATCTATATCTACCGCCATATAGATAAACAGATCTTGTCTACATCATGTCATCGTTCTTATTGCATAACTCCATTTTTCCATGAACTTAATACACTAGATGCATGCTGGATAGCGGTCGATGTGTGGAGTAATAGTAGTAGATGCAGGAAGGAGTCGGTCTACTAATTTTGGACGTGATGCCTATGTAATGATCATTGCCTGGATATCGTCATAATTATTTGAAGTTCTATCAATTGCCCAACAACAATTTGTTTACCCACCATTTTCTATTTTTCTCGAGAGAAGCCAACTGAAACCTACGGCCCCGGGTCTTCTTTCTCATATATTTGCCTTGCGATCTACTTTTCCTTTGCATTTTGATTTAGATCTATTAAACTAAAAAATACAAAAATACCTTGATGTGTTTTATCATTATTTATTTTATTTGGCATTCAATCTATCAATCTACTACAATTTACCTCACGTCTATTTGCCTATCTTGAGGCGCCGTATCCCGGAAGGGATTGACAACCCCTTTAACACGTTGGGTTGCGAGGTGTTGTTATTTGTGTGAAGGTGCTCCTTACGTTGTGTTGCTTGGTTCTCCTACTGGTTCGATACCTTGGTTTCATAACTGAGGGAAATACCTACTGTCGTTGTGCTACATCATCCCTCCCCTCTCCAAGGAAATACCGACGTAGTTCCAGCTACCATCAAGGAGGATCTTCAACATAACCAGATTCCTAATCACAAATCTCATCTCCTTGCAATTTACATTATTTGCAATTTTCCTCTCGTTTTCCACTCCCCCACTTCAAAAAAATTTGTCGTTTTATTCGCCCCTCTTGTTCCTTTCGCCATTTTCTTGTCAGATCTATTCTCTACTTGCAATCGTGAGTGATTTCGGTATGGCACAAACAGATGATGGCCTGACTCCTAAGATAGGACGTACAAGCCACTTGGATGCTAAAACTTTTATCTTGGGGCAAGGGAACGTTATGTGAAAAGAAAGTATCCTAGAATTCTTCAATTGTGTTGGAAATTTGAGTCTTGATGATGCTCCTATACTTAAAACTACTAGATCTTATGCGGATGCTATTTCAGCACTAGTTCTGAAACTTGAAAGTAAATTTATCCGCACTCATCCTACTTTGCAAAGATTGTATTTTGAGCTCCCCGAAATAAAGAATCCTAGAGCCAAAAAGTTGGCCACTCTCGTTCTTATGAACGAGTTTGATTACATAATTCGGGAAGCTAGGGAAATCTTTGATTTTTATGGTATGAATCTTGAAAAGCCCATGATAGATGAAATTGTTTACAATATTGACTATGCACTAAGGCATTTGATGGGGGATAATAAGATCTTTTATGAGAATCTTAAAAAGGAGGTTCCCATTCTAGAAATAATCCAACAAGTTTTTAATAATGTTAATCAACACTATTCCTGGATTGATGCCGAAAATCAAAGGGGTTATGATGAAAATCAACTAAGGAATGCTAAAGTTTCTATGAATAATATGGTTTATGTTGTGTTATAAAACCTCCTGATAAAAATACCCCCAAGGAAATTAAGAAGAACAAAGATGACAAAACTTAGATCCTTGCCTTATGCCTAGCTAAGGGCGTAAAATTATAGCGCTCATTGGGAGGCAACCAAATGAAAAAAAATTATTTTTGCTTTTTGCTTTCAATTCTTGAGTGTTAGCAAAATTATGCTACTATTATGATTGTGTTTTTTATATTTTAATTAGTTTTTGTGCCAAATAAAACCTTTAGGATCTTCTTGGGTAATAGTTGTTTGATCTTGCTGAAAAAACAGAAAGTTTTGCGCTCACAAAAACAATTATCATTTTTTACCAGAGAGCGATAAAATACCCATTCTAATTGCAGTAGATAAATATAAAAATTTCTCACGTCTTCCTAAATTGGCATAATTTTTGCAGTTACATAAGTACTTGAAATAGTCAAATTGCTACAGACTGTTCTGTTTTGACAGATTCTATTTTCTTTGTGTTGTGTGCTTATTTTGATGGCTCTATGGTTTTCTTTGATGAGTTTTTGACATAGAAAAGTTGGAATACAGTAGATATAATGCAAAAACAAAATATGAATTGCTTTCATACAACACTTATAGTAATGGTTTATTATTCTTATACCGACGGATCTCACGAAGGTTTTTGTTGAGATTTGTGTGATTGAAGTTTTCAAGTTTTGGGTTATCTTACGATGGATGAAGGAAGGATGTAAGAGCCTTAGCTTGGGTATGCCCCAACATCCCAAGCTATTATCCAAGAATGAGCAACCAACTAAGCTTGGGGATGCCTCCGAGTGGAATCCCCGCTTTCTTTCAACAACTATCGGTATTTTACTCGAGACTATATTTTTATTCGTCACATAATATGTGTTTTGCTTGGAGCGTCTTGTATGATATGTGTCTTTGCTTGTTTTATTTTGTGTTTTAGGTCATCAATCCTTGCTGGACACACCTATTTGAGAGAGCCAAAATTATATACTGACTTGTTAGAATTGCTCTCTATGCTTCACTTAAATCTTTTATGAGCTAGGACTTGCTATAGTGCTGCACTTATATCTTTTTGAGCATGGTGTGCTTTGTTATTTTTGAAGAAATGCTCTCTTGCTTCACTTAGATTTGTTTGAGAGTTAGTAAAATTTTCAAGAAATTCTCTCTTGCTTCACTTAAATTATTCTGAGAGAAAGAAAAAATATTTATGCTCACGATCTTCACTTATATTTGTTCGAGCTTATGGAAAGCAACAAATGAAAATTAGTGCCAAAGTGATAGATATCCAAGAAGGATAAAGAAAAAAATGTCATGAAGATCATTGGACAAAATAAACTTGATTCTTAGTAATAGTTTTGAGATATGATGATGTGATATGTGAGTTATTTTGATGAGTAATTGTGCTCTAGTAAGAATATTGGTGTTAAGGTTTGTGATTCCCTATGCATGCATGAAAGTCAATAATCATGCAATGAAATTACATCCTACTTGTGGTGCATTATTCGGTGTTAATTATGCTTAATGCTTTCTTATGAGATTATTCGTTTCTTGGTTAGTCGCTTCTCAATCTTTTTGCTAGCCTTCATTTTGCACTAAGTATGACCTCTACTTGTGCATCCAGAATCCTTTAAACCAGTTTTGCCACATGAGTCCACTATATCTACCTATATGCGGTATTCTGTTGCCGTTCTAAGCAAATTTGCATGTACCATCTCTAATTTTCAAAATAAACTTCTCTTTTGTGTGTTTGTTTCGCTCGCGGAGCGGTGAGGGGTGGCTAATATTTTCCATGCTAGATGTGTTATTCTCAAGATGAGTGTTTATTCATTTGTCATTGCACGATAGTAAGGCAAATGTATTAGGGATGCCCAGTCCCGAAATGCAAAAATAAATGAATTTACTTTATGTTGTCAAATAATAAATTCCTTGGAAAGTGTTGGTATGGAGGGCACCCGTGGATACGGTTAGCCATGGAAAGTGAAAGTTATGGTGGAAAAAGGAATAAACTTTATTTTTTGTTTGGGAACCGCCTATGATATATCTATGCATGGAAAGTATTGGGAACTCTAAGTCGTTTTCATTGGTGGGATGGATACACCTCCCAAAATGTTTTTATCTCTAATTTTTCGCTTTGAGCTCTGGCACCTCTACAAATCCCTACTTCCCTCTGCGAAGGGCCTTTCTTTTACTTTATGCAATTTTTATTTTTTGAAATTTGAGTCTCCATCTTCTCTCATAAAAGCACCAACTAGGAGGCAATATGATCGTGCTCAAGTATTGAGTGTAGTTAATATTTGAGTGTGTTTCATGAATGGATCAATGTTTGAACATGATGGGCTAGGGATAACTTATTTTAGCATTGACATTTTGGAAGACATGGTTGCTTGTTGATATGCTTGAGTATCTAAATTATTATGTCAAAACTAGACTATTGCTTTGAATCACATAAAAGTCCAAATGTCCATGCTATAAAGAAAAGAATATGATATGACTTGATGAGCAGCACTCCACATAAAAATTTATGTTTTTATCACTTACCTACTCGAGGACGAGTAGGAGTTAAGCTTGGGGATGCTAACACGTCTCCAACGTATCTCTAATTTTTGATTGTTCCATGTTGTTTTATTAGCAATCTTGGATGTTTTATAATCATTTTATAGTCATTTTATATCATTTTTCGGTACTAACCTATTGACATAGTGCCAAGTGCCAGTTGTTGTTTTTTCCATGTTTTTTACATCGCAGAAAATCAATATTAGACGGAGTCCAAATACCACGAAACTTTACGGAGATTTTGTATGGGCCAGAAGGAAGGCAATGGGCCCTGGTTGCACCTGGGGGGTGCCCCGAGGGGGGCACAACCCACCAGGGCGCGCCAGGAGGCCCAGGCGCGCCTTGGTGGGTTGTGCCCACCTGGGGTGCCCCCTGGACCGCCTCTTTGCTCTATAAATACCACAATATTCTAGAAACCCTAAAGGCATCAACGAAATATTGATCCAGCCGCCGCAGAGTCCAGAACCACTAGATCCAATCTAGACACCATCTCGGATGGGGTTCACCACCTCCATTGGTGCCTCTCCGATGATGCGTGAGTAGTTCTTTGTAGACCTTCGAGTCCGTAGTTAGTAGCTAGATGGCTTTCTCTCTCTCGCTGAATTCACAATACATGTGTCTCTTGGAGATCCATATGATGTAACTCTTTTTCGGTGTGTTTGTTGGGATCTGATGAACTTCGAGTTTATGATCAGTCATATCTTTTTATATCCATGAAAGTTATTTGAGTTTCTGTAACATCCCAAATTTTCAATTTGGAATGTTATACATAGATCATTCATGCATATCATATTTTATTGCATTTCGTTCCGCGATCCTCGAAATCCTAAGCAACTCAAGGACCCTCAGAGAGAGTTGGGGATTTCCCTGTTTTCATATTTGAGTTTTATCAAATATTGAAACGAGGATTTTTGGTTTTAATTATTTTTCTCTCCGAAAATATTTCATATTAAAATATATGAGAGGAGATAATATGACTTCTCCAAAATAAATGAAATATTGGAGGAAAAAGATTAAAATCAAATATTTGATTTTATCCAGAGTTTATTGCTATTTTATTTGAATTAGAAAAAATTGCACGTTTTTCAAAGTTGCATTTTAAGGCCAAGAAAATGTTCATCTTATTCTAAATATTTTATTTAGACAGTGAAAATTTGTTTTGGCATTTTTAGATTTTTATTTTATTTTCTAGGATTTATTTCGTTCCGGTGAAATTATTTAAAAAACCGCAGCGGCCGATTGGGCCGAGGCCCAGCCGAGCCTGGCCGCCTGCCCAGCCGCTGCCTCCCGCATCGAGTCCGCCAGGACACGGCCGACCCAACCGGCGCCGCCCAGGACTCCGCCCGGCCCCTCCCCCAAGCCACCGCCGCCCCCTCCCCTTATAAGCCGAAGCCCGGGCCCCCCTTGGACCCCAAGCCGCCGCCCTCCACCCGCAAGCCGCCGCCGCCGCCTCGCTGCCGCTCGCTGCTGCCGCCACCCCGCCGCCACCGACGCACCTCGCCGCGGAAGCCGCCGGAGCCGGAGGTATACGCCGCCGCCGCCGGTTTTCTGTAGAAAGCCGATCCGGTTTTTTTAAGAAACCCTACTTCGTTTTTTTAAAAATCGGTTCGCCGGTTTTTCTCGGTTTAGTTACTTTGCGGACGTTCCTCCGTACATTCGTTTTAACGAACGGTGTTCACTCGTTAGCCGCATACAATGAACGTTCGTTCGTTAGCCTGTTCGTCATTTTTCTTTTTCTCGGATTTTCCGCGATTATTTTCAATCGCGATTTCTAATCCGATTTTCGTTTTAGTTTATCTTTTTGCTCGGTTGTCGGAATCAGACGATTCAAGCGCCTAGATCTTCGTCTCGAAACCCTCTTTCCGTTTAACCAACTTGAACAAGCTTTTGCTACTTTAAAATTTGACCTTAGTCCAGACTAGTAAACGGATCTTGTTTCTTTCGCAGTTTGAGTTTCGTTGCTCTGTTTGATTTGATTATTTTCGCAAACCGGAGTTCTTAAGTTGAGCTTTCTGGTTAGACCTTCTTGTTTGAGATTTACCCGTGTTTATTTGCTAGATTGCTTATGTATGCTATTGTTTGTTTGTGATAGAACACCCGGAGTGCGAAGTGTGCTACTACGAGTCCCTAGGTTTTGCGGATCATCATCAAGGCAAGTAAGACTTTGATCATACCCCTTTACCACCCAGTTTTTATGCATTAGTTCCAATCCTCAAACATTGCATGGTTAGGATGTGATTAACATGTGGGTTGGGAAGTAGTTGATGAGGCAGAACCTATTGCCCTGTTATATTCAAACCCTTGGGAGTTACTTCTACGTATTGCTTATATTGCTATGCTATGCTCGTAGACGTGGTTGGGTGAGTGAAATCCATGACAAATGTGAGATTGTTAATTAATGGTTCAACTTAAGGTGGCAACTTGAATACACATCTGGGTGGATTGTTTGTTGGGCACCTGGGGAATCCAATGTTGTCCTAGGATATCCCGGAGTACCCGTGTGATAATCCTATGGTCTTCTACCCAGGCTCAAAGGGAACTCAGATATTTTCATGCTAGAAACATATGTGTGCAGCCACAAGCTATTATGGGCTCTAGCATAGTTGAGTAAGTTGCGTGAAGCTCCCGAAGAGGTGGATTAGTAGGTAGAGGGATGTAGGTTGGTATGGTCTGCCCGGAGTAAGGGGTTAATGCTTCTGAAACACCCTGTACAGCGAGAAATCCAATGGAGGAGATCGAGTCTTGTGGGGAAAAGTGCGCAAACCTCTGCAGAGTGTATAAACTAATCATTGTTAGCCGTGTCCTCAGTTATGGACATCTTGAGTATCTAGTACTTAGAGTATCATAAGTATCTCATCACTCTAAACTAATATTGTTGGGTTGTTAATTACTTTAATTGGGATTGAGTTGGAGGAACCTTCTCAATGATGTTTCAACTACCATGATAGTTAAATAAAATATATTCCTTTGTTGTAGGAAAAAATTGGCTTTTCGCAAAAACCATAACCATAGAGCTTTCCACCAGCCAAATTTGCATATAGTGATAGTATTATTCTGTATTTGCTCTACTGTGTTACTTTGCCAGCATATTCCATGTGATGACCCGTTTTCGAGCTACAACATATTATGTTGCAGACTTTTCAGACGATGAGTAAGGTTCGTTAGGTCGTTGTCGTGCAGCTCAGCTATGCCGTTGGAGTTGATGGACTCACTTTATCTTCCAAGCCTTCCGTTGTTATCGTATTAGATGGCCTTAAGCCATATTTATTGTACTAAGTTCTCTTTTGAGACATTCGATGTAATAAGTGTGTGATTGCTACTCTGTTATAAATCCTCGAGTACTGTGTGTCAGCATTACCGATCCAGGGATGACACTGAAGCACAGAGACTTGACTGTTTGAGGTCGGGTCGCTACAAGATGGTATCAGAGCACACGCTGAGTGTAGGATATGACCACTTAGCTAAAGCCCTAGATCACTATTCTCTTCTCATTTCTGACTCCTCTCCATTTTCTACTCTTTAGGATGGCGGACGCAAGGAACAAGTTTGCACAACCGGATGAAGAAGCACCTTTTGGACGACACATGAAGGAAGTCACTAGGTACCTGAACATTGAAATACCAACCTTCATCGGGACTTACAACGTCACCTTACTAGAAGATGAGCGATGGATGATTCAAGTTCAAGTTCCAAGAAGGACATTCACGCCAGTCACTAAGCCCATAGAGTTTTCCTTCGATGCACCAACCTGGAGTCTAGGAAAGAGTATGGCAGCTCACATCACCATGCGATGCATTGGAGAAGTTTATCATAAGGAGCTTAAGGATACTATCTATCAGATTTGTGGGCGCTGAGATGAGCAATGGGAGATGATCAGCACCAGGAAGGATAGATCAATTGGAGCTTTCATCGAGGAGTTAAACCAACACATTCGTCGCCAGGAGAACCAGATGTGCACAACAATGATAGAACTGAAGAAGGCAATGACTAGGATCACAGAACTGGAGGAAGAACTTAAGGCTACTTGTGAAGGTTATGAGGAGGAAATCTTCGTACTAGTGGAGAAGAATGACGATCTGGAAAGGAAGCTAGGGGTATTCCTGGGAGACCCCGCACCAGGAGGAGAAGACGAAGAACCCAAGGAGATTCGCCCGGAGGACTACATTATCATTGACGACACCGACTCGGACCCCGACAATAGCGATGATGACTATGAAGACGAAGTTGGAGCAGACATCATGGAGTCTTCAATCGAAGAATATTTTTAGTAGACCACCACATTAGTAGTAGTATTCCACCATGTAAATAGTATAGTCCGAGCACTTTTGTAATGATAGTTAGATCGATTGTATGCCCTTGCTTGATTGATTGAGTGAAATGTTTGTGTTTTTCTCATGTGCATATGGGTAGTGTTTTCTCATTAGACCTCATTCTATTCTAATCTCTCCCCTCTAAACCCATCAGATGCCTCCGAGATGTGACCCCGGATTTACTTTCCCACTGGAGCTCACTCTGTTGATCCAGCAGCAGAATACCCATGATGCAGTTGTTAGTTCAGAACCAAGGCAACAATAACAACAACAACAATCCACCGCCACCGCCACCAGTTGATAACTTAGCCCATTTTCAAAGGTTGCAGTCGCTGGTGTTTTCCAGTAGCACCGAGCCCATAGTAGCAGATGATTGGCTCTGCGGGATTGGAAGGGAGTTAACCACTGCAGGATGTACCGATGTTGAGAAGGTGCGTTTTGCCGCACATCAGTTGGATGGACCAGCAGCCTCATGGTGGGAGAATTACACTGTCACCTACCCTATAGCCACTGTTACACGGGATCAGTTTCAACAAGCTTTTCGTACAGCCCATGTCTCAACTGGAGCTATGAGTATGAAGAAGCGTGAGTTTCGCAACTTACGCCAGGGGAACCTTACTGTGGCTTAGTATGTGGATGAGTTTAGCAAGTTATCTCGCTATGCCCCTGACGATGTGGCCACAGATGCCGCAAAGCAGGAGAAGTTTATGGAAGGGCTGAATGATGAGATGAGCATGCAGTTAATGGTGGCAACATTCAACAACTACCAGGAGTTGGTAGATAAGGCTCTTATGATTGAAGGGAAGCAACAGCAAATTGAGAGCCGTAAGAGGAAGTATGGACAAGGAAGGTATAATTAAGGAGCTCAGTAGAAGCCTCGCCTAACCCTGAACTCGGGAGGACTTGTTCATAACCATGGAGGCCACACCCACAATGGAGGAAGTAACCATAATCATACTGGCCCAAGGAATGGGAATGGGAATGGAGCGAGCAACAATCAGAACCGCTCCAATCAATCCACACCCGCGAAGAGAGACCTAAGCCACGTTACTTGTTTCAAGTGCGGGAAGACTGGACACTATGCCATGGAGTGCCCTGAAGCGAAGAATGGAAACGGCAATGGGAGTGCTGGAAAGAAGCCCAATCCATTCAACAAAGGACAAGTGAACCACGTCAACGTGGAGGAGGTTGAAGAGCAGCCAGACACGGTTATTGGTAAGTTTTTGGTTAAGTCTTTTACCGCCCTTGTTCTTTTTGATACTGGTGCATCGCATTCATACATATCAAGGGAATTCATGGATAAGTTTAAACTACCAACCCAAACCCTTAGGACCCATCTGTTAGTGAGTTCACCTGGAGCAGAGTATATGGCTAGTCGATGGTGCGACCAGATACCCTTAACCATTGGTAGCCATGTTTTTCTGTCCGACCTAATAATCTTGGAGTCACAAGGATTGGATGTGATATTAGGCATAGACTGGATGTCAAAGTATGGATGAAGCATTGACTGTGTTAGTAAGTCAATTTGTCTCACCACCCCTGAGGGAAAAAGGATCAAGTATGTATCTAGGCATGCGTCAAGGAGTAGAAAATTAAATACCCTCACGGGAGTTGTTCAGGAGGAAGTGCCTTTAGTCAAGGATTACTCGGATGTTTTTCCAGAGGAGTTACCAGGCATGCCACCGGATCGAGACATCGAGTTTTTGATAGAGCTATTGCCAGGCACCGGGCCTATATCAAAGCGACCATATCAGATGCTCGGAAATGATCTGGAGGAGATTAAGAAACAGATCAAGGAGTTATTGGAGAAAGGTTACATTCGACGGAGATCATCACCATGGGGAGCCCCAGTACTTTTGGCCGAAAAGAAGGATAAGTCTCTAAGAATGGCTGTTGATTATCATGCGTTAAATGAGGTGACGATCAAGAACAAATACCCACTACCGATGATCAATGATTTGTTCGACCATCTGCAAGGAGCTAAGTGTTTTCAAAGATCGATCTGCGATCTGGATATCACCAACTGAAGATACGAGAAAAGGACATACCAAAGACAGCATTCACCACACGGTACGGGTTGTATGAATATATAGTCATGTCGTTTGGACTAACTAACGCCCCTGCCTATTTCATGAGCATGATGAACAAGGTGTTCATGGAATATTTGGATAAGTTTGTTGTGGTGTTCATTGATGATATAATGGTATACTCGAAGAACGAGGAGGAGCACAAAGAGCATTTGCACTTAGTTCTTGAGAAACTCAGGGAACATCAGTTGTATGCCAAGTTCAGCAAATGCGAGTTTTGGCTGAAGGAAGTTGGATTCCTTGGACATGTTATATTAGGAGAAGGTGTAGCAGCAGATCCTACCAAGGTTTAGTCAGTCACTGAATGGTTGGCACCCACTTCAGTTAGAGAGATCCGCAGTTTTCTTGGACTCGCAGGATACTATCGGAGATTCATTGAGAATTTTTCCAAAATTGCGAAGCCAATGACAGAGTTATTGAAGAAGGATACCAAATTTAAACGGACAAAAGAATGTGAATCGATTTTTCAGGAGTTAAAGAAATGTTTGATTACAGCCCTAGTGCTGATTCTGTCGGATATACGTAAGGAGTTTCAAGTGTATTGCGATGCCTCTCGCCTAGGACTTGGAAGTGTGCTTATGCAGGACGGAAGAGTTGTTTCGTATGCCTCGCGACAACTGAAACCGCATGAGTTGAATTATGCCATGCATGATTTGGAGTTGGCTGCCGTAGTGCATGCGTTGAAGACCTGGAGACATTACCTTATTGGAAATCGTTGTGATGTGTACATGGATCATAAGAGTTTGAAGTACATTTTCATACAGAAAGAGCTGGACCTTAGGCAAAGAAGATGGTTGGAGCTTATAAAGGAATATGACATGAAGCTTCACTATCATCCAGGCAAGGCCAATGTCGTAGCAGATGCCTTGAGTCGGAAGAGTTATGCTAATACCCTAGTGAGCACGGGACTGCCGAAGGAGTGAGCAAAGGATCTCAAGGAACTTCGATTGGAGATTGTTCCTAGAGGTTTTGTTGCAACAATGGAGGTTCAGTCTTAGGAAAGATTCAAGAAGCTCAGAAGGATGACAAAGAGATTTCCGAGATAAAAGAGAGAATGAGCGAAGGAAAGGCCAAAGGTTTTCGTGAGGATGAGCACGACACCTTATGGTTCGAGGACCGTGTTTATGTGCCCAATAACACAGAGATCAGGAAGTTAATACTTCAGGAGGCTCATGACTTACCATACTCGATACACTCCGGAAACACCAAGATGTGTTTGGATTTGAAGGAATGTTTCTGGTGGACTGGTATGAAGAAGGATATTCCCGAGTATGTAGCCGTATGTGATGTATGTCAGAGAGTGAAGGCTGAGCACCAAAAGCCAGCAGGATTGTTACAGCCTATGCCGATACCCGAATGGAAGTGGGATAAACTTGGCATGGATTTTATCACCGGATTACCCAGAACCAAATCAGGATATGATTCTATATGGGTAGTAGTTGACCGCTTGACCAAAGTAGCTCACTTTATCCCGGTGAAAACCACCTATACAAGTGCAAAGTTGGCCAAGATATATATGACCAGGATCGTATGTCTGCATGGAGTTCCGAGGACCATCGTATCAGAAAGAGGGACACAGTTTACTTCAAAGTTTTGGCATCAGCTTCACCAAACTTTGGGGACAAGGTTGGAGTTCAGTACAACATTCCACCCACAGACAGATGGACAGGCCGAGAGAGTCAACTAGATTCTGGAGGATATGTTGAGGGCTTGTGCGCTAGATTATGGATCTAGTTGGGATGACAATTTGCCCTACGCGGAGTTCTCATACAACAATAGCTACCAAGCTAGTTTGAAGATGGCACCGTTCGAAGCCCTGTATGGACGAAGGTGCAGAACACCGTTGATGTGGGATGAAGTCAGAGACCGACAGTTGTTTGGACCAGATTTGATCAAAGAGTCTGAAAGAAAGTTAAGTTGATCCGAGATAGACTGAAGATAGCTCAGTCCAGGCAGAAGAGTTATGCAGATTCAAAATGCCAGGAAATAACCTATGAAATTGGAGAAAGAGCATATCTGCAAGTGTCACCCCTGTGAGGAGTGAAACGTTTTGGAGTTAAGGGAAAGTTAGCCCCGAGATTTGTAGGACCGTATCGAATTTTGGAACGTATGGGAGAAGTTGCCTACAAGTTGGAGTTACCTGAAGGACTGTCAGGAGTTCATGATGTATTTCATGTTTCATAGCTGAAGAAGTGTCATGCTAAGATGGCCAATATACCGTTAAGAGATACAGTACCCTTGGAGGCGATTCAGTTGGACAATGATTTGACCTATGAGGAGAAGCCAGTCAGGATTCTCGAATTTGCCAGCCGAGTCACCTGCAGCAAGGTTATCAAGTTTTGCAAAGTTCAGTGGAGCCACCATACCGAGGATGTAACATCCCAAATTTTCAAATTGGAATGTTATACATAGATCATCCTTGCATATCATATTTTATTGCATTTCATCTCGCGATCCTCGAAATCCTAATCAACTCAAGGACCCTCGGAGAGAGTTGGGGATTTCCCTGGTTTTCAAATTTAATTTTTATCAAATTTTGAAACGAGGATTTTTGGTTTTAACTATTTTTCTCTCCGAAAATATTTCATATTAAAATATATCAGAGGAGATAATATGACTTCTCCAGAATAAATGAAATATTGGAGAAAAAAATATTAAAATCAATTTTTGATTTTATTTGGATTTTATTGCAATTTTGTTTGCATTAGAAAAATTGCACGTTTTCAAAATTGCATTTTAGGGCCAAGAAAATGTTCATCTCGTTCTAAATATTTTATTTAGACGGAGAAAATTTGTTTTGGCATTTTTAGAATTTTATTTTATTTTCTAGGATTTTTTTTATTTTCGACAGAATTATTTAAAAAAGGCCAAGGGCTAACTGGGCCGAAGCCCAGCTGCCGGCCCATCACCCCCGCGCCACCGTCTCCTAGCGGGAGCCGCCGCCGCCGCGCCGCCCGAACCGGAGTCCGGCTCGGACTCCGCTTCCCCGCCGTGCCCCCTCCCCCAAGGCACCGCCCCCTCCTTAAAAGCCGCCACCCCGCCGCCCTTGGAGCCACCCCACCACGCCGCCGCGAGCCGCCGACTCCCCCGCCGCAAGCCACAAGCCGCCCCGCCGCCCCTTGCCCGCTGCCGCGCCGCCCGTCGCCCGGAGCCGCCGCCGCCCCGCGCTGTGCCGCCCCTCACCGGACCTTGCCAGAGGTATAGCGCCGTTCGTTTTTTTTAAAACCGGATCGATTTTCGTTAAAAAAACCCTAAGTCGTTTTTTCGGTTCGCCGGTTCTTCTCGGTTTTTCTTTTAGCGGACGTTCGTCTGGACGTTCGTTTTAACGAATGATTTTCGTCCGTTAGTTACAGACAACGAACGCTCATTCGTTAGCCTGTTCGTCAGTTTTCCTTTATCAGATTAATCCGCGATTATTCCTGATCGCGATTTCTGATCCGATTTTCGTTCTAGTTTATCTTTTCGCTTGTTAGTCGGAATCAGGCGATTCAAGCGCCTAGATCTTCGTCTCGAGACCCTCTTTTTGATTAATCCACTTGCACAAGTTTTTGCTATTGTAAAATTTGACCTAGGTCCAGATTAGTAAACGGATCTTGTTTCTTTCGTCGTTTGAGTTTCGTTGCTCTGTTCGATTTGATTCTTTTTGCAAACTGGAGTTCTTAAGTTGAACTTTCTGTTTAGATCTTGTTTTATTTGAGTTTTACTCGTGTTTCTTTGCTTGATTGCTTATGTATGCTATTGTTTGTTTGCGATAGAACTCCCGGAGTGCGAAGCCTGTTATTTGGAGTCCCTAGGTTTCGCAGATCATCAGCAAGGCAAGTAACACTTTGATCATACCCTTTTTATCACCTAGTTTTTATGCGTTACTACCAATCCTCAAACATTTCATGGTTAGGATGTCATTAACATGTGGGTTGGGAAGTAGTTGATGAGGTAGAACCTATTACCCTGTTACATTCAAACCCTTGGGAATTACTCTTACGCATTACTTATATTGCTATGCTATGCTCGTAGACGAGGTTTGGGTGAGTGAAATCCATGATAGATGTGAGATTGTTAATTAATGGTTCAACTTAAGGTGGCAACTTAAATACACATCTGGGTGGATTGAGGCACCTGGAGTACCCAGTGTTGCCTATATTTTTTGGAAATCCCGGAGTACCCGTGTGATCTTCCTACGGACCGCCACCCAGGCTCAAAGGGAACTGAGATTATTCATGCTAGAAACTTCCGTGTGCAGCCACAAGCTATTATGGGCTCCAAGGTTGTTAGAATCGCGATTCTGTTATACGATTGTACGACTTTACGATCCAAACTTACCCATCCAATTCTACGATTTTAGTTCATAAAATCTACGTTTCTACGATCCTCGTAGTGAAGATTCTATGATTTACGATTCTATCATCAGAGCTCCGATCCGATTCAAAATCGCGATTCTGACAACCTTGATGGGCTCTAGCATAGTTGAGTAAGTTATGTGAAGCTCTTGAAGAGGTGGCTCAGCAGGTAGTGGGTTGTAGGTTTGGTATGGTCTGCCCGGAGTATAGAGTTAACGTTTCTGAAAGACCGTGTCTCAGTCATCCGTTTCTCAAACACCATGTAGTGCGAGAAATTCAACGGAGGCGATCGAGTCTTGTGGGCAAAAGTGCGCAAACCTCTGCAGAGGGTATCTAGTACTTGGATTATCCTATGTATCTCATCACTCTAAATTAATATTGTTGGGTCGTTAATTACTTTAATTGGGATTGAGTTGGAGGAACCTTCTCAATGATGTTTCAACTACCATGATAGTTAAAATTAAAATCTATTCCTTTGTTGTATGGAAAAATTGGCTTTTCGCAAAACTATAACCATAGAGCTTTCCACCAGTCAAATATGCATGTAGTGATAGCATTATTCTGTTCTTGCTCTACTGTGTTATTTTGCCAGCATATTCCATGTGCTGACCCGTTTTCGGGCTGCAACATATTATGTTGTAGACTTTTCAGACGGGAGTATGGTTCGTTAGGTCGTTGCCGTGCAGCTCAGCTATGCCGTTGGAGTTGATGGACTCACTTTATCTTCCAAGTCTTCCGATGTTATCGTATTAGATGGCCTTAAGCCATATTTATTGTAATAAGTTCTCTTTGGAGACATTCGATGTAATAAGTGTGTGATTTCTACTCTGTTATAAATCCTCGAGTACTGTGTGTGTCAGCATTACCGATCCAGGGATGACACTGAAGCACAGAGACTTGACCGTTTGAGGTTGGGTCGCTACAGAGGATGAAGCCACCTGGGAACGAGAGGATGATCTTCGCAAAGACCACCCACAACTATTCTCTAGCCAACCCAAATCTCGAGGGCGAGATTCATCTTAAGGGGGGTAGGTTCAATTTGGAATGTTATACATAGATCATTCATGCATATCATATTTTATTGCATTTCGTTCCGCGATCCTCAAAATCCTAAGCAACTCAAGGACCCTTGGAGAGAGTTGGGGATTTCCCTGTTTTCATATTTGAGTTTTATCAAATATTGAAACGAGGATTTTTGGTTTTAATTATTTTTCTCTCTGAAAATATTTCATATTAAAATATATGAGAGGAGATAATATGAATTCTCCAAAATAAATGAAATATTGGAGGAAAAAGATTAAAATCAAATATTTGATTTTATCCGGAGTTTATTGCTATTTTATTTGAATTAGAAAAAATTGCACGTTTTTCAAATTTGCATTTTAGGGCCAAGAAAATGTTCATCTTGTCTAAATATTTTATTTAGACGGTGAAAATTTGTTTTGGCATTTTTAGATTTTTATTTTATTTTCTAGGATTTATTTGGTTCCGGCGAAATTATTTAAAAAAACGCAGCGCCCGACTGGGCCGAGGCCCAGCCGAGCCAGGCCGCCGGCCCGCCTGCCCAGCCGCCGCCTCCTGTGCCGAGTCCGTCCAGGACACGACCGGCGCAGCCGTCGCCGCCCGGGACTCCGCCCGGCCCCTCCCCCAAGCCACCGCCGCCCCTCCCCTTATAAGCCGAAGCCTGGGGCCCCCTTGGACCCCAAGCCGCCGCCCTCCGCCCCGTCGCCCGCAAGCCGCCGCCGCCTCACTGCCGCACGCCGCCACCGCTGCTACCGCGCCCCGCCGCTGCCGCCGCACCTCACCGCCCCGCCGCGGAAGCCACCAAAGCCGGAAGTATACGCCACCGCCGCTGGTTTTTTCTAGAAACCCGATCCGGATTTTTTTAGAAACCCTAGTTCATTTTTAATCGGTTCGCCGACTTTTCTCGGTTTAGTTACTTTGTAGACGTTCGTCCGTACGTTCGTTTTAACGAACGGTACTCGTTGGCCGCAGACAACAAACGTTCGTTCTATAGCCTGTTCGTAAGTTTTCTTTTTCTCGGATTTTCCGCGATTATTTTCAATCATGATTTCTGATCCAATTTTCGTTTTAGTTTATCTTTTTGCTCGTTTGTCAGAATCAGGCGATTCAAGCGCCTAGATCTTCGTCTCGAAACCCTCTTTCCGTTTAACCAACTTGAACAAGCTTTTGCTACTGTAAAATTTGACCTTAGTCCATACTAGTAAACGGATCTTGTTTCTTTCAGAATTTGATTCTTTTCGCAAACCGGAGTTCTTAAGTTGAGCTTTCTGGTTAGACCTTCTTGTTTGAGGTTTACCCGTGTTTCTTTGCTGGATTGCTTATGTATGCTATTGTTTGTTTGCGATAGAACACCCGGAGTGCGAAGCGTGCTACTACGAGTCCCTAGGCTTTGCTGATCATCAGCAAGGCAAGTAACACTTTATCATACCCCTTTACCACCCAGTTTTTATGCATTAGTTCCAATCCTCAAACATTGCATGGTTAGGATGTGATTAACATGTGGGTTGGGAAGTAGTTGATGAGGTAGAACCTATTGCCCTGTTATATTCAAACCCTTGGGAGTTACTTCTACATATTGTTTATATTGCTATGCTATGCTCGTAGACGTGGTTGGGTGAGTGAAATCCATGACAGATGTGAGATTGTTAATTAATGGTTCAACTTAAGGTGGCAACTTGAATACACATCTGGGTGGATTGTTTGTTGGGCACCTGGGGAATCCAGTGTTGTCCTAGGATATCCCGGAGTACCCGTGTGATAATCCTAAGGTCCGCCACCCAGGCTCAAAGGGAACTGAGATATTTTCATGATAGAAACTTCCGTGTGCAGCCACAAGCTATTATGGGCTCTAGCATAGTTGAGTAAGTTGCGTGAAGCTCCCGAAGAGGTGGATTAGTAGGTAGAGGGATGTAGGTTGGTATGGTCTACCCGGAGTAAGGGGTTAATGCTTCTGAAAGACAATGTCTCGGTCATCCGTTTCTCAAACACCCTGTAGTGCGAGAAATCCAACGGAGGAAGTCGAGTCTTGTGGGGAAAATTGCGCAAACCTCTGCAGAGTGTATAAACTAATCATGGTTAGCCGTGTCCTCGGTTATGGACATCTTGATTATCTAGTACTTGGAGTATCATAAGTATCTCATCACTCTAAACTAATATTGTTGGGTTGTTAATTACTTTAATTGGGATTGAGTTGGAGGAACCTTCTCAATGATGTTTCAACTACCATGATAGTTAAATAAAATATATTCCTTTATTGTAGGGAAGAATTGGCTTTTCGCAAAAACCATAACCATAGAGCTTTCCACCAGCCAAATATGCATATAGTGATAGTATTATTCTGTATTTGCTCTACTGTGTTACTTTGCCAGCATATTCCATGTGCTGACCCGTTTTCGGGCTGCAACGTATTATGTTGCAGACTTTTCAGACAAGGAGTAAGGTTCGTTAGGTCGTTGTCGTGCAGCTCAGCTATGCCGTTAGAGTTGATGGACTCACTTTATCTTCCAAGCCTTCCACTATTATCGTATTAGATGGCCTTAAGCCATATTTATTGTACTAAGTTCTCTTTTGAGACATTCGATGTAATAAGTGCGTGATTGCTACTCTGTTATAAATCCTCGAGTATTGTGTGTGTCAGCATTACCGATCCAGGGATGACACTGAAGCACAGAGACTTGACCGTTTGAGGTCGGGTCGCTACAGTTTCTATTATCTCTTATATGCATGATCTCTTATAGTCTCATATTTCTTCTCCGATATTTGGGTTTTGTTTGTCTAACTTGATCTATTTATCTTGCAATGGGAAGAGGTGCCTGGTAGTGGGTTCAATCTTAGGGTGCTTGATCCCAGTGACAGAAAGGGAACCGACATGTATGTATCGTTGGTACTAAGGATAAAAAGACGAGATCTATATCTACCGCCATATAGATAAACGGATCTTGTCTACATCATGTCATCGTTCATATTGCATTACTCCATTTTCCATAAACTTAATACACTAGATGCATGTTGGATAGCGGTCAATGTGTGGAGTAATAGTAGTAGATGCAGGAGGGAGTCGGTCTACTAATTTTGGACGTCATGCCTATGTAATGATCATTGCCTGGATATCGTCATAATTATTTGAAGTTCTATCAATTGCCCAACAGTAATTTTTTTACCCACCGTTTGCTATTTTTCTCGAGGGAAGCCACTAGTAAAACCTATGACTACCGGGTCTTCTTTCTCTTATATTTGCCTTGCGATCTACTTTTCCTTTGCATTTTTATTTGTATCTATTAAACCAAAAAAATAAAAATACCTTGCTGTGTTTTATCTTTATTTATTTTATTTGGCGTTCGATCTATCAATCTACTACAATTTACCTCATGTCCGTTTGCCTATCTTGAGGCGTCGTAACCCGAAAGGGATTGACTACCCCTTTAACACGTCAGGTTGCAAGGTGTTGTTATTTGTGTGCAGGTGTTGCTTATGTTGTGTTGATTGGTTCTTCTACTGGTTCGATACCTTGGTTTCATAACTGAGGGAAATACCTACCATCGCTGTGCTACATCATCCCTCTCTCTCCAGGGAAATACCGACGTAGTTCCAGCTACCATCAATGGATATTCTGGTTTTTCCCAAAAACATGTTTCTCAACCTGATCAAGAAAAGACCACTTTAGTTGTCCCTTTGGAACTTATGCTTATAGATGTATGCCTTTCGTTTTATGTAATGCACCTGCTATCTTTCAAAGATGTATGACTGCTATATTCTCTGACTTTTGTGAAAAGATTGTTGAGGTTTTCATGGATGGCTTCTCTATTTATGGGAAGTCTTTTGATGATTGTTTAAGCAATCTTGATCGAGTTTTGCAGAGATGTGAACAAACAAATCTTGTCTTGAATTGGGAGAAGTGACACTTTATGGTTTATGAAGGCATTGTCTTGGGTCATAAAATTTCGGAAAGAGGTATTGAAGTGGACAAAGCTAAGGTTGATGCAATTGAGAAAATTCCATGTCCTAAAGATATGAAAGGTATTCGTAGTTTCTTAGGTCATGCTAGTTTCTATAGGAGATTTATTAAAGACTTCTCTAAAATTTCTAGGCCTCTTATGAGTCTTTTGCAAAAGGATATCCCTTTTGTTTTTGATGATGATTGTTTATAATCCTTTGGAACACTCAAGAAAGCCTTAATTTATGCACCATTGTTCAACCACCTGATTGGAACTTGCCTTTTGAAATTATGTGTGATGCTAGTGATTATGTTGTTGGTGCTGTTCTAGGACAAAGAGTTGGTAAGAAACTGAATGTTATTCATTATGCTAGTAAAACTCTAGACAATGCTCAATGAAACTAAGCTACTACTGAAAAATACTTCTTAGTAGTGGTGTTTGCTTGTGACAAATTTAGACCTTATATTGTCGATTCCAAAGTAATTGCTCACAATGATCATGCTGCTATTAAAAATCTTATGGAAAAGAAAGATGCTAAACCTAGACTTATTCGATGGGTTCTCTTGTTAGAAGAATTTGATTTACATATCATTGATAGAAAAGGAGTTGAGAACCCAGTAGCTGATAATTTATTTAGGCTTGAAAATGTGCCTGATGACCCACTACTTATTGATGATAGTTTTCCTTGTATGCAGTTAGCTGCAATAAATGTTGCTCATAATACTCCTTGGTATGCTAATTATGCTAATTACATTATTGCTAAATATTTACAACTATCTTTACATACCAACAAAAGAAAAAAATCTTCTATGATTTAAGACATTACTTTTGGGATGACCAACATCTTTATAAAGAAGGAGTAGATGGTATTACTAGATGTTGTGTACCTGAGCATGAACAGGGACAAATCCTACAGAAATGTCACTCTGAAGCTTATGGAGGGCATCATGCTGGAGATAGAACTGCTCACAAGGTACTGCAATCTGGATTTTATTGGCCTACCCTCTTCAAGGATGCCCGTAAGTTCGTCTTCTCTTGTGATGAATGTCAAATAATAGGTTATATCGGTAAGCGTCAAGAAATACCTATGAATTATTCACTTGTTGTTGAACCATTTGATGTTTGGGGATTTGATTGGACCTTTTCCTTCCTCTAATGGGTATACACATATTTTGGTTGATGTTGATTATGTTAATAAATGGGTAGAAGCTATTCCAACCAGTAGTGTTGATCACAACAACTTTGTTAAAATGCTTAAGGGGCAATACAATGTGATGTTCTTTTGCACTAAGTGGTTGAGCATACAAACAAATAAGCGCATGGCAACCTCTCCTCCCCTATATGAAGGGCCTATCTTTACTTTTATGTATTTACTTTTATGCAAAGATTCAAAGTTTTCCCTCTATTCCGTTTTATTTTTCTCCTTTGGGAAGCATCATGTGGTGAGGAAAGATCTAGGCACATATCTCCAGTTGAATACAGATTGCATGAGTTATTATTGTTGACATCAACCTTGAGGTGAATACGTTGGGAGGCAAAACTATAAGCCCCTATCTTTCTATGTGTCCGGTTGAAATGTTTTGCTCATGTGTACACAGTGAGTGTTAGCAATCATGGAAGACTATATGATGGTTGAGTATGTGGACTTGCCTAAAGACTCTGATATGTGACCCTTCCTGAAAAGATGATGAATTGTAGTTGGAAAGTTGACTGAATACATAGTTTATTAGTTTCTAATAGATTTTTTACTTTAGACTTCAATTATGTGATGAATTGTTACTTATTTATGAGAAGTACTCCCTCCGGTCCTTTTTAGTCTACATATAAGTTTTGTCTGAAGTCAAAGCATCTCTACTTTGACTGAATTTATAGAAAAAAGTATTAACATTTACGATGCCAAATCAATTTTGTTAGATTCATTACGAAATGTAGTTTCATGGGATATACATTTGGTATGGTAGATATTCATATTTTATATATATATATATATATATATATATATATATATATGGTCAAACTTTGCAAAGTTTGACTTGACCCAAATCTAATATGTGAAGTAAAAAGGACCGGAGGGAGTATATGATAAAAGTTATATGATAAAAATTTTATGTTTAACTTTTTTGTTGTTATAATAATCTACATGATGCTTCTATTTCCATATTTTGTTTTTATTGACACCTCTCACTCAAAGCATGTGGACAAGTTTTTCGATTTCGGTTTTCGCTTGAGGATAAGCGAGGTCTAAGCTTGGGGGAGTTGATACATCCATTTTGCCTCATGTTTTCTTACTATTATTTAAAATGCTTTTATCCATAAAAATGCTTTTTGGAATAATTATAATGCCTTTCTCTCATAATAAGCAAGGTATACACAAAGAGGGAGAATTCCGACTGCTGGAAATCTAGACTTGGAAAAGCTACGTCAGGCCACCTATTCTGCACAACTCCAAACAAGCTGAAACTTCACGGATATTTTTTACAGATTGTTTGAGGAATATTGGAGCAAATAAATACCAGAGGGTGCACACCAGGTGGGCACAACCCACCTGGGCGCGCCAGGGAGCCCAAGCGCACCCTGGTGGGTTGTGCTCACCCAGGCCCACCTCCGGTGCTCATCTTCTGGTATATAGGTCATTTTGACCTAGAAAAAAAATAAGGAGAGGACTTTCGGGACAGAGCTTCGCCGTCTCGAGGCGGAACTTGGGCAGGAGCACTTTTGCCCTCCGGCGGAGTGATTCTGCCGGGGGAACTTCCCTCCCGGAGGGGGAAATCATCGCATCATCATCACCAACAACTCTCCCATCTTGGGGAGGGCAATCTCTATCAACATCTTCAATAGCACCATCTCATCTCAAACCCTAGTTCATCTCTTGTGTTCAATCTTGTTACCGGAACTATAGATTGGTGCTTTGGGGTGATTAGTAGTGTTGGTTACATCTTATAGTTTATTACTATATGGTTTATTTGGTGAAAGATTATATGTACAGATCCAATATGCTATTTAATACCCCTTTTATATTGACCATGATTATCATTTGTGAGTAGTTACTTTTGTTCTTGAGGTCACGGGATAATCATGTTGCAAGTAATCATGTGAACTTGATATGTGTTCGATATTTTGATAGTATGTACGTTGTGATTCCCTTAGTGGTGTGATGTGAATGTCGACTACATGACACTTCACAAATTTGGGCCTAAGGGAATGCATTGTGGAGTAGCAATTAGATGATGGGTTGCGAGATTGACAGAAGCTTAAACCCCAGTTTATGCGCTATTCCGTAAGGGACCAGTTGGATCCAAAAGTTTAATGCTATGGTTAGAATTTATTCTTAATACTTTTCTCGTAGTTGCGGATGATTGCGGGAGGGTTAATCATAAGTAGGAGGTTTGTTCAAGTAAGAACAACACCTAAGCACCGGTCCACCCACATATCAAATTATCAAAGTACCGGACATGAATTAAGCCAACATGATAAATGTGACTAGATGAAAATCCCGTGTACCCTCAAGAACGCTTTGCTTATCATAAGAGACTATTTTGGCCTGTCCTTTGCCTCAAAAGGATTGGGCAACCTTGCTGCACTTTTGTTGCTACTATCTTTACTTGCTCGTTACAAATTACCTTGCTATCATACTACTTTGCTACTTATAATTTCAGCACTTGCAGACATTACCTTGCTGAAAACCACTTGTCATTTCCTTCTGCTCCTCATTGGGTTCGACACTCTTACTTATCGAAAAGAGCTACAATTGATCCCCTATACTTTTTAGTCATTAGTTAGCTTATGCCTCTCCCTCATATAAAATTGCAATAACAACCACTCATCTTGTTAACAAGTGCCTAGGACGATTCCGCACACCGATCCATCATTATTCCACACTCTCTATTTATAATATATAGTAATATATTCTAACTTTATATTAACAACAACTATTTTTATATTTTAGTTCTCTGATATCATGCAAAGTTATCCTCTTCATACCCACAACGTAGTTTTATTCCTCGTTTCTAGATGAAAGCAAACGTACGGTGTACGTAGAGTCGTATCAGTGGCAGATAGGACTTGAGATTATATCGATCTTACCTTTAGCTCCTTATGTGTTCGACACTCCATACTTATCACTTCCACCTTTGGAAATTTCTACGATGATTCCTTGCACTTGGTGATTATCATGCTCTTTTCTGGCGCCGTTGTCGGGGAGCAATAGTGTGGGGTTAATATTTTCGTGTATACTTGTTTGCTTTCTTCACTAAGTACATTTTGTTTTCCCTTTTGTTTTTGTCTAGTTGTGGGTGAAACACAAAAATAGAACAAATTACAAAAAAAATACTTGCCTCTTATGCCTAAAAAGTTTTTTTTTCAAAAATAGAAGTGATTGGAAGGTTGTGCATTGGAGAAGTGAGGGTCGACCTTGAACACTTGTGTTCATGCTCATGGAAACAATGTAGAATTTTTCATGGAAGTTTCTCAAAAATAAGTATCCCCTTGTATATATCCATTGTATTATAAAATAATGTGCCAAGGTTTACGTTTAGAATATTTAAATTGCTTGTTTGGTGTGTGCAGCAGAAAAAACAAAAACTTTTTCTGTACAAATTGAATTTACATTTTTTACTTGAGCATGATAAAATCTTCAATTGTTTGCACTGTACTTCTATGAAAAAATTAGATTATCCTAATTTTTTTAGAATTTTTGAAGTTACAAAAGTATACGGATGCTCCAGATTGCTATAGACTATCCTGTTTTTGACAGATTCTGTTTTGTATGTGGTGTTCGCTTATTTTGATGAATCTATGAGTTGTATCGAGGGGTATGAACCATGGTGAAGTTGGAATAAAGTAGATATAATGCTAGTATGAAATTGGAATGAGTTTCCAACGGTACCTAAAGGTAGTGATTTGCTTTATTATACTAACATATCTCACAGGGGTTTTGTCAAGTTTTGTGTGGATGAAGTGTTCGAAGATCGAGGAGTTATCGATATAAGAAGAATAAGGAGAGGAAAGAGTTCAAGCTTGGGGATTTCCAAGGCACCCTAAGTAAATATTTCGAGGATACTCAAGCATCTAAGCTTGGGAATGCCCCGGTTGGCATCCCATCTTTCTTCTTCAACAATTACCGGTATACCTCGGTTTTTGTTTTGTTCACATGATATGCGTCTTTTGTGTTTATTTCTCTTTTATTTCCCTATATGCTCCATGCCAGTATGAGATAGCCCTTCATTGATTTGTAGAATGCTCTTTGTGCTTCAGTTAAATCTTTTGAATATGGATTTATAGAATGCTCTTTGGGCTTCACTTAAATCTTTTGAGTATGGCTTCATAGAATGCTCTTTGTGCTTCACTTAAATCTTTTGAGTATGGCTTTATAGAATGCTTCGTGTGCTTCACTTATATATTTTGAGCTTGGATATTGGTAAATCTATATTATTTGTAGAATGCTCTATGAACTTCACTTATATCTTTTAGAGTATGAATAGAATTATCACGGAATTGGGCTTGGAAGAGTATCATTAAAATAACACATAAGTGCATATAAAACATCCAAAACAGATTATATAATAGCATGGAACAATCAAAAATTATAGATATGTTGGAGACGTATCAAGCATCCCCAAGCTTAATTCCTGCTTATCCTTGAGTAGGTAAATGATAAAAACAAAATTTTTGATGTGGAATGCTACCTAACATATTTATCCATGTAATTTCTTTATTGTGGCATGAAGGTTCAGATCCGTATGATTCAAAACAAAAGTTTAATATTGACATAAAAACAATAATACTGCAAGCATACAAACAAGGCAATTATGTCTTCTCAAAATAACATGGCCAAACAAAGCTTATCCCTACAAAATGACATAGTTTGGCTATGCTCCATCTTCATCATAGAAAATATTTAAATCATGCACAACCCCGATGATAAGCCAAGCAATTGTTTCATACGTTTTGATGTTCTCAAACCTTTTCAACTTTCACACAATACATGAGTGTGAGCCATGGACATAGCACTATAGGTGGAATAGACGGTGGTTGTGGAGAAGACAAAAAGAAGGAGATAGTCTCACATCAACTAGGTGCATCAACTGGCTATGGAGATGCCCATCAATAGATAACAATGTGAGTGAGTAGGGATTGCCATGCAATGGATGCACTAGATCTATAAGTTTATGAAAGCTCAAAAAGAAAACTAAGTGGGTGTGCATCCAACTCGCTTGCTCACGAAGACCTAGGGAATTTTTTTGAGGAAGCCCATCATTGGAATATACATGCCAAGTTCTATAATGAAAAATTCCCACTAGTATATGAAAGTGACGATATAGGAGACTCTCTATAATGAAGATCATGGTGCTACTTTGTAGCACAAGTGTGGTAAAAGGATAGTAGCATTTCCCCTTCTCTCTTTTTTCTCATTTTTTATTTCGTCCGGAGTCTCATCCCGACTTGTGAGGGAATCATAGTCTCCATCATCCTTTCCTCACATGGGACAATGCTCTAATAATGAATATCATCACACTTTTATTTACTTACAACTTGATACTTAGAAGAAAATATGACTCTCTGTGAATTCCTCCGGTGGTGTAGTGGGATGTGCAATGAATCAAGAGTGGCATGTATGAAAGAATTATGAACGATGGCTTTTCCACAAATACAATGTCAACTACATGATCATGCAAAGCAATATGACAATCATGGAATGTGTCATAATAGACGGAACAGTGGAAAGTTGCATGGCAATATATCTTGGAATGGCTATGGAAATGCCATAATATGTAGGTATGGTGGCTGTTTTGAGGAACGTATATGGTGGGTTTATGGTACTGGCGAAAGTTGCGCGATACAAGAGAGGCTAGCAATGGTGGAAGGGTGAGAGTGCGTATAATCCATGGACTCAACATTAGTCATAAAGAACTCACATACTTATTGCAAAAATCTATTAGTGATTGAAACAAAGCACTACGTGCATCCTCCTAGGGGGATAGAATGGTAGGAAAATACCATCGCCCGTCCCCAACCGTCACTCATAAGGAAGACAATAAATAAATAAATCATGCTTCGACTTCATCACATAACAGTTCACCATACGTGCATGCTACGGGAATCACAAACTTTAACACAAGTATTTCTCAAATTCACAATTACTCACTAGCATGACTATAATATCACCATCTTCATATCTCAAAACAATCATAAGGAATCAAACTTCTCACAGTATTCAACGCACTTTATATGGAAGTTTTTATTATATCCCTCTTGGATGCCTATCATATTAGGACTAAATTTATAACCAAAGCAAATTACCATGTTGTTCAAAGACTCTCGAAATAATATAAGTGAAGCATGAGAGTTCATCAATTTCTATAAAATGAAACCACTGTCGTGCTCTAAAAATATATAAGTGAAGCACTAGAGCAAAATTGCCTAGCTTAAAAGATATAAGTGAAGCACATAGAGTATTCTAATAAATCACAATTCATGCGTGTCTCTCTCAAAAGCTGTGTAGAGCAAGGATGATTGTGGCAAACTAAAAAGCAAAGACTCAAATCATAGAAGACGCTCCAAGCAAAACACATATCATGTGGTGAATAAAAATATACCCTCAAGTAAAGTTATCGATAGACGAAGACGAAAGAGGGGATGCCTTCTGGGGCATCCCCAAGCTTAGGCTCTTGGTTGTCCTTGAATATTACCTTGGAGTGCCTTAGAAATCCCCAATCTTAGGCTCTTACCACTCCTTATTCCATAGTCCATCAAATCCTTACCCAAAACATGAAAACTTCACAACACAAAACTCAACAGAAAATCTCATAAGCTCCATTAGTATAAGAAAATAAATCACCACTTTTGGTACTGTTGTGAACTTATTATTTATTTATATTAGTGTAATATCTACTGTATTCCAACTTTTCCATAGTTCATACCACCAGATACTAGCCATAGATTCATCAAAATAAGCAAACAACACATAGAAAACTGAATCTGTCAAAAACAGAACAGTCTATAGCAATATGGATATTTTGAATACTTCTGTAACTCCAAAAATTCTGAAAAATTAGGAAAACCTAAGCAATTTGTTTATTAATCTTCTGCAAAAATAATCAGTATTTTATCATGCTTCTATTAAAAAATATAACTGTTTTCCTGGTCACAAAAGTTTCTGTTTTTCAGCAAGATCAAATCAACTATCACCGTAAGCTATCCCAAAGGTCTTAGCACAAACACTAATTAAAACACAAAACCACATCTAACCAGAGGCTAGATGAATTATTTAATGCAAAACAAAAAATAAAAACAAAAACAAAAACAAAAATAAAATTGGGTTGCCTCCCAACAAGTTGTCGGTGGGAAGCGACACCTATGGGGTCACTAGGATCCTTTCTACGGTTGACGGGTGCGGGGTTGTGCAAAGAGCGGGTCTGGCGGTCAACACGCAAATCGTTTACCTAGGTTTAGGCCACGGAGACGCGTAAAACCCTAGTCCTGCTTTGATGTATATTTGGGTGTTCTTGTGTTCTTGAACTAGCTGCGGTGGCTCTCTAGTCCAAAAGATCTGAATCCCCCTCCAGTATGCCTCGGGCCTCATTTTATGGACAAAAAGGGGTCGCCACAGTGGCACACAAGAGGTGGAAAGGTGTACAGGGGCTGAGTCTATCCCCTGGCATCGTCGGACAAATGCATTTAATGCGCTACCGATGTGCCCCTCTTGCTTTATTGGGGACGACAAAGAAGCTCGTCCCAGCTGTCGTCGCCTCGCCTGGCTCTGACGCGCGTCCAAGCTGACGAGGCGTTGTAGCGCTGCGTTGGCTGGCTGCTCGGCTGGCGTGGTGGAGGAGCCTTCACGAAGATCTACATGCCACCATGCAGGTGCTTGCTGAGTTGGTGTAGAGGCCGCGCGCTGCCACGCAGATGCCTGTCCAGCTGGTCGAGCTGGCAGCTGTATGGGAGCGGCGGTGGAGTCTTGGCAGACGCGGGCCTGGCTGCGGCCCCACAGGCGTCCTCGGCAAGGGTCTTGCCGAGGGCCCGACAAGGGTTCGTTGCGGCACCGCGGTCGTCCCCAGCAAGGATCTTGCTAGGGGGGGGGGGGTCTCGTGGATTTCCTTGGCAAGAATCTCACCAAGGATCGTCGCCTTCTGGTTCTCATCTGATCTTGTGTATCTATGATCTCTACAAAGATCTGCATGCCACCACGGAGGTGCCTCCCGAGCCTTGGTTCCAATATGGTTGATGGTGTTGGAACCCCTTGGGATGAAGGGTGGCGCGCTCTACTGGCATCAGGCAAGTTGCCGGAAGCCACCCCGGCAAGGGTCATGCTAGGGGAGTCCACCTCGCCCTCTTGCTCTCTTTGCGTCTCTGGTCTTGGCGTTTCTTTGGTCGTCTTGTGCTCTGGCTTCCCTCCTCTGCCCTGCTTAGCGTGGTCGTGGGCGCGACTCTGACTGCCCGTGCACAAGTAAAGGGGTGCAAAAGGAGAGCCCATACTTTTGTATAGCAATAGGAGCCCCCGGGCCTGGGCCACACATCAGCGCGACGCGTTGTTGGGCTAGGCCCAAAACGGTGCGCGGGCAGGTGGGGCGGATTTTTACCGCAGTAACTTCTCCGTCCGCTGCGCTTCCCCACGACCCGCGTTGAACACGCGAAATGGGGGGTCATGCGTGACGTGGGGGTCCTGCGTGGGGCGGTTTCCACACGCATGCGTCACATCATGGTAGATGGAAAAGAGGCGGCCCGCACCTTCCCCGTAAAAATGAATAACCGCGGGCGCGCTGCTCATTTACCCTATGTGCCTTCTCCAATCTTGGAACCGTCCTCCCCTCCTTCTTCCTCCTCAAGCCCTTGCTCTCGCTCGCCGCCACCGCATTTTCGCTTCCCTTTCTCCTCCACCTCTCGCAGTCGCCATGGCACCCAAAACCAGCAAAGGAAAAGGAGTGGCCAAGGATGCCGGGGGGACGGAGCCGCCGGAGAGCGAGTCGGCGACGCGACGGATGCAGCTCACCTACTTTCCCTTGACGGTCGGTGCGGTCCACCTCCGGGACAACTTCAGGCCCATTTGGGGGTGCAAGACGGGGGGAGAGTCGACGGGGCATCTGGCCACGCGCGTCATCCCCGCTGATTGCGCCAAGGTCGCCCCGAATCGGTACCCATTCTTCGTCGACTACTTCTCCTGCGGCCTTTGCCCCCCTTTCTCTGATTTCTACAATGACATCATGCACACCTACGGCTTCCACATTCTGGATTTCACTCCAAATGTCGTGGCGTGCATGGCTCTTTTGGCCCATCTCTGTGAGGGCTTCGCCGGAGTGCTTCCTAGCATGGCGCTCTTCAACCACTGCTTTTATCCTCGGATCCAGAAGGGAGGCGCCATCTCTGGTTGTGTCACTTGGATCCCAAGGCCCATTGAGAAGGGGACATATCCGGAGGGCGTTCAGAAGGAGAGGTGGGAGAAGTGGCGGAGCCGGTGCTGCTGGATTAAGGAGAAGGACCGACAGGAATTTTGCCAAGTTCGCTAGACGCCGCTGGTTCATAGAGATGACTGGGGCGACATCGACGCCCACGATGGGAGGCTCACGGTCGCCACTACTAGGATCCACCGCCTCGCCGCTGCCGGGCTCACCCTGGAGATGATTGGGGCATATTTCATCCGCCGCCGAATCGCTCCACTGCACAACATGGGGAGGCCGCATTGTAGCGCTACGTTGGCTGGCCCCCTTTGGGGGTGCAAGACGGGGGGAGAGTCGACGGGGCATTCGGCCACACGCGTCATCCCCGCCAATTGTGCCAAGGCCGCCCCGAATCGGTACCCATTCTTCGTCGACTACTTTTCCTGCGGCCTCTGCCCCCTATCTCTGATTTCTTCAACGACATCATGCACACCTACAGCTTCCACCTTCTGGATTTCACTCCAAATGATGTGGCGTGCATGGTTCTTTTTGCCCATCCCTGTGAGGGCTTCGCTGGAGTGCTTCCCAACATGACGCTCTTCCACCACTACTTTTATCCTTGGATCCAGAAGGGAGGCACCATCTTCGGTTGTGTCACTTAGATCCCAAGGCCCCTTGATAAGTGGACATATCCGGAGGGTTCTCAGAAGGAGAGGTGGGAGGAGTGGCGAAGACGGTGGTGCTGGATTGAGGAGAAGGACCCATAGGAATTTTGCCAAGTTTGCCAGACGCCGCCGGTTCGCAGAGATGACTGGGGTGACGTCAATGCCCAGGATGGGAGGCTCACGGTCGCCACCACCAGGATCCACCGCCTCGCCGCTGCCGGGCTCACCCTGGAGATGATTGGGGCGGATTTCATCCGCCGCCAAATCTCTCCACTACACAACAAGGGGAGGCCGCTCTGGCTTTTTAGCAATGCGGCTGATATATGAGACTTCGCCCTGGCCTGAACCACAACTTCACGGTGATGGGGCACGCCCATTTTTGCCAGTGGCTATTTCAGCTCGACGTGAGTCACGACGGCAAGGCCGAGAGGGCCAGCAAGGCCGCGAAGGCCGGCAAGGTCGCCAAGGGGCCCTTGTTCGGGTTGCCGGCGAAGGTGGTCCCGCTGAGCAACAACTCTCACCTGATCGACATCATCGCCATGATGCCGGACTTCAATGCGCACGGCCTTGACTCGAATTGGGCCGAGCCGAAGGAGGATCAGGTGCAGGAGTTCTTCGACACCTTGGTGGAGAAGTACATCCTCGAGGAGACGCTACTACTCTAGGACACTACCCAGGTAGAGTTGTACTACATCGCCGCCAGGGTGGCGGAGGCGGAGCTCGCCAAGGAGGCCGGCAGCACTGGCGGCATGGAGGACGAGGCCGCGGCGGCCGTGGAGGAGAAGGAGCTCGCCTAGTAGGTGGAATCTATGATACATGTCCAACGTATCTATAATTTTTGATTGCTCCATGCTATATTATCTACTGTTTTGGACATTACTGGGCTTTATTATCCACTTTTATATTATTTTTGGGACTAACCTATTAACCGGAGGCCCATCCCAGAATTGCTGTTTTTTTGCCTATTTTAGGGTTTTGAAGAAAAGGAATATCAAATGGAGTCCAAACGGAATGAAACCTTCGGGAACGTGATTTTCTCAACGAACAAGACCCAAGAGACTTGGACCCTACGTCAAGAAATAAAGGAGGAGGCCACGAGGCAGGGGGGCGCACCCTCCACCCTCGTGGGCCCCCTGTTGCTCCACCGACGTACTTCTTCCTCCTATATATACCTACGTACCCCCAAACTATTAGATACGGAGCCAAAACCCTAATTCCACCGTCGTAACTTCCTGTATCCACGAGATCCCATCTTGGGGCCTGTTCCAGAGCTCCGCCAGAGGGGGTATCCATCACGGAGGGCTTCTACATCAACACCATAGCCTCTCCGATGAAGTGTGAGTAGTTTACCTCAGACCTTTGGGTCCATAGTTATTAGCTAGATGGCTTCTTCTCTCTTTTTGGATCTCAATACAATGTTCTCCCCCTCTCCTGTGGAGATCTATTCAATGTAATCTTCTTTTTGCGGTGTGTTTGTTGAGACCGATGAATTGTGGGTTTACGATCAAGATTATCTATGAACAATATTTGAATCTTCTCTGAATTCTTTTATGTATGAATGGTTATCTTTGCAAGTCTCTTCGAATTATCAGTTTGGTTTGGCCTACTAGATTGATCTTTCTTGCAATGGGAGAAGTGCTTAGCTTTGGGTTCAATATTGCGGTGTCCTTTCCCAGTGACAGTAGGGGCAGCAAGGCACGTATTGTATTGTTGCCATCAAGGATAACAAGATGGTTTTTTATCATATTGCATGAATTTATCCCTCTACATCATGTCATCTTGCTTAAGGCGTTACTCTGTTTTCTTGAACTTAATACTCTAGATGCATGCTGGATAGCGGTCGATGAGTGGATTAATAGTAGTAGATGCAGGCAGGAGTCGGTCTACTTGTCTCGGACGTGATGCCTATATACATGATCATACCTAGATACTCTCATAACTATGCTCAATTCTGTCAATTGCTCAACAGTAATTCGTTCACCCACCGTAAAATACTTATGCTCTTGAGAGAAGCCACTAGTGAAACCTATGGCCCCCAGTTCTATCTTCATCATATTAATCTTCCAATACTTAGTTATTTCCTTTGCTTTTATTTTACTTTGCATCTTTATCACAAAAATACCAAAAATATTATCTTATCATATCTATCAGATCTCACTCTCGTAAGTGACCGTGAAGGGATTGACAACCCCCTATCGCGTTGGTTGTGAGGAGTTATTTGTTTTGTGCAGGTACTAGGGACTTCGTGCATGACCTCCTACTGGATTGATACCTTGGTTCTCAAAAACTGAGGGAAATACTTACGCTACTTTTCTGCATCATCCTTTCCACTTCAAGGAAATCCAACGTAGTGCTCAAGAGGTAGCAAGATGAATTTCTGGCGCCGTTGCCGGGGAGGTTCGCGCAAGTCAAGATTTGACTCCCGACAACGAGCCATTTCTGGTGCCGTTGCCGGGGAGTCTACGCAAAAGTCAACATACCAGGTACCCATCACAACCCTTATCTCCCGCATTACATTATTTGCCATTTGCCTCTCGTTTTCCTTCCCCCACTTCACCCTTGCCATTTTATTCGCCCTCTCTCTCTCTCTATCCTCCCTCTCTTTCTCTATTTGCCTCTTTTTGCCCGCTTGCTTTTTGTTTGCTTGTGTGTTGGATTGCTTGCTTGTCACGATGGCTCAAGATAACACTAAATTGTGTGACTTTACCAATACCAACAACAATGATTTTAGTAGCACTCTGATTGCTCCTCTTACCGATGTTGAATCTTGTGAAATTAATGCCGCTTTGCTGAATCTTGTCATGAAAGATCTATTTTCCGGCCTTCCTAGTGAAGATGCCGCTACCCATCCAAATAGTTTCGTTGATTTGTGTGATATGCAAAAGAAGAAAGATGTGGACAACGATATTGTTAAGTTGAAGTATTTCCTTTTTCGCTTAGAGATTGTGCTAAAGCTTGGTTTTCGTATTTGCCTAAAAATAGTATTGATTCTTGGAACAAGTGCAAAGAAGCTTTTATCTCTAAGTATTTTCCTCCCGCTAAGATCATCTCCCTTAGAAACGATATTATGAATTTTAAGCAACTTGATCATGAACATGTTGCACAAGCCTTGGAGAGGATGAAATGAATGATACGTAATTGCCCTACTCATGGTTTGAATTTGTGGATGATTATACAAAACTTTTTTGCCGGATTGAATTTTGCTTCTAGAAATATTTTAGATTCGGCCGCGGGAGGCACTTTTATGGAAATCACTTTAGGAGAAGCTACTAAACTCCTAGATAATAGTATGGTTAATTATTCTCAATGGCATACTGAAAGATCTACTAATAAAAAGGTGCATGCGATAGAAGAAATTAATGTTTTGAGTGGAAAGATGGATGAACTTATGAAATTATTTGCTAATAAGAGTGTTTCTTCTGATCCTAATGATATGCCCTTGTCTACTTTGATTGAGATTAATAATGAATCTATGGATGTGAATTTTGTTGGTAGGAATGTAACACCCACGATGCGTCTATATCTCCCATGTGTCAGAGCACGACTTAGAGGCATAACCGCATTGTAGGCATGTCGCAAGAGGGGTAATCTTTACACATCCCATGTACTGAATAAGAAAGGGATAAAGAGTTGGCTTACAATTGCCACTTCACACAATACATAAATATAGCATTACATCATCCAGAATACAATCAAGGTCCGACTACGGAACCAAAATAAAGAAAACCTCAAAATAAAGAAAACCCCGACTGGGCTCCACTACTGATCAACTGGAAACGAAACAACAGAACGAACACGATCTTCATCGAGCTCCTACTCGAACTGGTATCGTCGGCACCTACAACTGTTTGGAAGTATCTGTGAGTCACGAGGACTCAGCAATCTCACACCCGCGAGATCAAGACTATTTAAGCTTATGGGTAGGAAAATGGGCTAGTGAGGTGGAGCTGCAGCAAGCACTAGCATATATGGTGCCTAACTTATGCAAATGAGAGCGAGAAGAGAAGCAAAGCACGATCATGAACTAGAAGTGATCAAGAAGTGATCCTGAAAGCTACTTACATTCAAGCATAACACAAGAACCGTGTTCACTTCCCGGACTCCGCCGAGAAGAGACCATCACGGCTACACACGCGGTTGATGCATTTTAGTTAAAGTTATGTGTCATGTTCTCTACAACCATATATTAACAATGACTTTCGAAAGTTCAAACCCTGCAGGGGTGTCCCAACTTAGCCCATCACAAGCTCTCACGGTCAACGAAGGATATTCCTTCTCCCAGGAAGACCCGATCACACTCGGAATCCCGGTTACAAGACATTTCGACAATGGTAAAACAAGACCAGCAAAGCCACCCGAATGTGCCGACAAATCCCGATAGGAGCTGCACATATCTCGTTCTTAGGGCACAGCGGATGGGAAAGACGTCTGATTGGCATAAACCCTGGTTGCCCAGGGGGCGCCGGACATCACCCAGTTTGGACCAACACTTAGAGAAGCACTGGCCCGGGGGGGGGGGTGTTAAAATAAAGATGACCCTCAGGAGAGCGACTCCCAAGGGAAAAGTAGGTGGTGGTGAGGCAAATGGTAAAACTAAGGTTGGGCCTTGCTGGAGGAGTTTTATTCAAAGCGAACTGTCAAGGGGTCCCCATAACACCCAATCGTGTAAGGAACACAAAATCAAGAAACATAACACCGGTATGACGGAAACTAGAGCGGCAAGAGTGGAACAAAACACCAGGCATAAGGCCGAGCCTTCCACCCTTTACCAAGTATCTAGATGCATTAATTATAATAAGAGATACTGTGATATCCCAACATATCCATGTTCCAACATGGAACAAACTCCATCTTCACCTTCAACTAACAACGCTATAAGAGGGGCTGAGCAATGCGGTAACATTGCCAAATAATGGTTTGCTAGGAAGGTGGGTTAGAGGCTTGAAGTGGCAGTATGGGAGGCATGATATAGCAAGTGGTAGGTATCGCGACATAGCAATAGACCGGGAAACTAGCGAGCAAATATAGAAGTGACTTCGAGGGTATGGTCATCTTGCCTGAATCCCGCAAGGAAGAAGAACGAGTCCAAGAAGAAGGCAAACAGACGTAGTCGAATGAATCCTCACAAATGCGACGTTAACGGAACCAACCCGAAGAAGTACACCAGAAAGAAGCAAACAACATGGTAAACAACCACCACATAAACATGGCATGATGCACAACAAAGTATGATGCATGTCCGGTTTAAAGAGGGCATGGCATGGCAAAGTGCACAAGCTATTCTACAAATTAAGTGGAGCTCAATATGCAATGAGTTGCATATTAACGAAACACCACAACAAGTTATTTAGTTCGATCTCGTTTATGTACTCAACAATATTAAATGTCGTTAACCATGTCAAGAGGTGAAGCATAATAAAACTACTTATCTAGGCAAGTTTAAATGAGGCCGGGAACAACGAACAACAATTCCGGAAAATCCTCATGTGCATATTTTAGGTTTGGTACTGTTCTGCCCTAAACATAATTTTAGAGTTGTTAAACATGCAAAGTAATGCCACCATGTTAAACTAGGCATTTTTCTACCCAATTTACATATAAAGTTTGTTAAGTTTGGAGCTACAGTTATTCAGTTATGAAATAAAGCATTTTAGCATGGCAATAAAGCAAATAAAAGCAAACATCATTTTAAAGATTTCAAACATGGATGAAAGTGGCATATAATGAAACTATACAAGATTCTAAGCATTTTTCATATTAAGTTTGTTTAATTCCGATGCACGGTTTGAGAGATATTATATGCATGAACTCTAGGGGCTTTTCTGCAAAACAGGCAGCATCTGGATAATTACTAAAATCGCTGGACAGGAAAAAAACATAACGGGATGAAATCTTGGATTGACTGGGCTGCTCACCCCGGGCTGAGGCCCAGTTCGGTGCAGAGGCCAAGGCAGGACGCAGCAGGCTGAGGCCCACCCGGTGTAGACAGGCCGAGCGATCTGGCACGAGAGGCCGAACGAGGCCGGGTCAACAGGCGCCAGTTGTGGCTTGGAGAAGGCAGGGCACGGTCAATGCGACCACGACCACGATGAGCAGAGGACGCCCCGGTTGTATAGGAGGCAGGAAACGGGGCACTCCGACGAGGAAGATGGCCGGTGCGGTCTCTCAGGCACGGGGAAGCTCAGAACGACCGGATCCAGGGCGCGGGAAGCCCGTTCCCGGTGACGGTGGGCTTGATGAAGAAGAGCAGCAGCGGATAAGAGCGGCTCTAGCAGGGGAACTTGGCGAGGGGTTCCGCAGGCGCGGGAACACCGGAGATGGCCGGGGACGCGGGGACTGCGTCGGATCCGGCTGGCGGGAGCCCATCTATGAAGATGGTGGCGCCGGCTGACTTCAGGCGCGGGGAAGGGGCACCTGGCATGGATTGCGAGGATCTAGAGGGCGATGTGCTTGGGTGTGAGCTCGTGCTCGAGGAAGACGACGAGGAGGCAGCAGCCTCGAGCAGGGAGGAGCTCTGGCGGGGGTCACGGCTCCACGTCCGGTGATGGGGTGCTCGGGTTTTGCTGTTGCTGCGGGCACAAGGAGAAACAGAGGAGTCCAGCGACATGAGGTGGCTCTTGTCTTCAGTGGAGCTTACTCCGGCGAGGCAACCAGAGGCGCTGGTGGTGCTAGGAGCTCGGGGAGGCTGGCTGTAGGCATGGCCGTGATGTAGATTGGGCACCGGGCGAGACAGGGAGGAGGAGAAAAGGACGTGGGGCATGGCGCTGGTTGGTTGGTGGCAGAAAGCAAGGTGGATGAAGGATGGATCGAGGGGAGGCTCGGCCATGGTTGGCTGGTGGATCGGGGTGGATCCCGATGGGGATTGGGGAGATGAGTGCGGCGGCAGGGACAAGTCCCTAGATTTTAGGGTTTGCCCAACATAGGCTATTGGTTGATCTATAAGTAACAAAAGGGCTAAGTTTAGGGGCATTTGGACCCTCCGATCTTAATCTGACGGTCTTGGATAAATAGGCTAGGGAGATGAAATAATAAAACGAAGACATTTTGTAGATGTTTGGGGATGATCCGGACACAACGGTAGCGACAGTCCGAGTCGGGTTCGGGACAGCTTTCGGACGCGCATGCGAGGAGAGCCGCGGGCTGGCGAGAGAGCTTAGGTTGGGCCTGGCGGTGAGTGGTAGTGGACTGTGCCGAAAGCCTTGGGCTGAGAGAAGAGAAGAGAGAGACCTGGCGACTATTCCCGGAGACCGAAACCGTCCAACGTTTGACCGGCTTGTAGCAACCCGACCCGAATGGATCAAGTCTCTGTGCTTAAGTGTCATCCCTGGATCGGTATGCTGACACACACAGTACTCGAGGATTTATAACAGAGGTAAATCACATGTATAAAGTAACGTAAATACTATTACCTCAATCCAAAATAGCGGAAGTAACAACAAGGTTGTGGATTCCCATCAACACCAACGGCAAAGTTGAGTTTAGAAATCGTAACTCTAACGTATCACTTAGTCGTCGTAAGATACTCCTGCAACATGAGACGTTGCAGCCACAAAGGGTTAGTACATTGAATGTACTGGCAAATTCACACCATAGAGAGAAATGATGAACAATGGTTATCACTACATGCATATATGGCTGGTGGAAAAGCTCTATGGTTATAAGGTTTTTGCGAAAAGCCAATTTTTCCCTACTACAAAGGAATAAATTTTATATAACTATCATGGTGGTTGTTGAACATTGAGAATGGTTGACAACATTCTCAATCCCAATTAAGTAACATCATTAAACCCAACAAACTTAATTTAAAGTAACATGATGAGATTCACATGATAATCCAAGTACTAGATACTCAAGTTGTCCATAACCGGGGACACGACTAATCATGATTAGTTTATACACTCTGCAGAGGTTTGTGCACTTTTCCCCACAAGACTCGATCGCCTCCGTTTGATTTCTCACACTTCATGGTGTTTGAGAAACGGATGACCGAGACATAGTGTTTCAGAAGCACTAGCACCTTACGATCAGGTAGACCGTTACACCTACTTTCCGCTACATCTGCTAGTCTACCACTGTAAGAGTTCGCACGACTTAATCAACCATGCTAGAGCCCATAGTAGCTTGTGGCTGCAGACGGAAGTTTCTAGCATGAATAATCTCATGATCCCTTTGAGCCTGGGTGGCAGTCCAAAAAAAACAGGCAATCCTGGAATACCCAGGTGCCTAGACAGGCAATCGCTGGAATACCCAGGTGCCTCAATCCACCCAGATGTGTGTTAAAGTTGCCACCTTAAGTAAACCATTAACTAACAATCTCACATCTGTCATGAAATACTCTCAAACCCAATCCACGTTTACGAGCATAGCATAGCAATATAAGCAACGTAATAGTAACTCCCAAGGTTTGAATGCAGGGCAATAGGTTCCTACCTCATCAACTACTTCCCAATACCCACATGTTATCAATCCTACTCATGCAATGTTTGAGGGTGAAACTAATGCATAAAAACTGGGTATGAAAGGGATATGATCAAAGTGTGAACTTGCCTGCAATGTTGATGAATATGACTCACACTCAAAACTCTTGATAGATCTACTCGTCACACTCCGGTCAATCTATCGTAAGCAAGCAATAGTAACCAGACATAAGCAATCACTCAAAAGATCAGAAAGAACAAAGAAGACGATTCGGAAAACTTCAAAACCAAGCAAATAACTCTTGCAACATAAAACAATTTCTAACAGTACCAAAATTATGGGAATTTGGCCTTATCAGAATGTTTAGGTCAAGAGCTTCGATATGCAAAAAGAATCAACTCAAACGGAGCTACGAAACTCAAGTTATGATCAAACGAAGTTTGAATTCAAATTTGGTCTAATTCAAATTTTAAATTTCAAAAAAACATGTTTAAGTTGTTTTACTGGATAGAGGAGATCATAACGAAGAAGTGGGCGTTGGTTTCGTTGGATTTGGATAAACGAGTAAAAAGATGTGGTCGTTTGAAGAACAGGAACTAAACTGTAAAGAAAATTATCACAGATAAGTCCCTGGCCGGAATTAAAACAGAAAAAGAAAAAGACTAAATTACGAACGTTCGTTACCGAACGCTAACGGATGAATTCGTTTGCTCCGAAGGGATAGACAGCGAACGTTCTCTGTATAAGACTAACCACAAAAAAAACGATCTAAAAGGAAAAACCGAAGAAAATCGGATCAGGTTTTTTTGTGGGTTTTTACCAGTTTGTTGGTTTTACGAGAAAAACCGATGGGCTTGCGGTCGGCGGCGAGTCCGACAGCGGGAGCTGCGGGCTTCGGCGGCGGCTCCAGGTGGTAACGGCGGCAAGGGCGGCGCGGGGCGGAGGAGCGAGGGCGCGGGGCGTGCTGCAGCGGTGGCGGCATGTGGCGGTGGCGACGAAGTGCAGCAGCGGCGGTGTTGGATGCGGCGGCGCGACGCGAGGGGCGGTGGTGTAGTGCTCGAGGGAGGAGAAACGGGGCCGTGCCCGGGGCACTTATAGGAGGGAGGGGAGAGGCGGCTTGGGGGAGGGGCAATGGCGAGGCGGTGGCGGGATCGGAGTCCCGATCTGGTACGGTGGCGGCGATGCGTGCGGACGACGGAGTCCATCGCAAGGTCGGGGACGGCTGTGCTGGGCTGGGCTTGGCCTGGCAGGGAGCTGGGCCGGCCCAGTCGGCAAAGAGAGTTTTTTTTAAACAGCGCCAAGAAAAATAAAGAAAACCTTAAATAATTAAAAAATACTATAGGCATATAATATATCAAAATTTTCAGAAAAAGATTTTCTACAACATGGACACTTTTATAATGCGAAAGAAAATCCACACAAATTTAGATAAATCAAAGAGTGCTACTGCTCTAATAAAAACCAGTAAAAATCATTGTAAAAATCCCAAAATGAATTCAAATGTATTTCTCTCCAATTTTCTGTTCTAGGGAATCATGTTACCCTAATTTCCATATATTTTATTTTTGGAGAAAAATAATTTGAAAAAAACCCAAATAACTCCAAATTGGAAATAAATTCAAAGGGGCTTTGAATCAAATTCTTTTAAACTTCCAAATTCATATTTCATATGTTTTGAAGAAGTCATTTTATCTTCGCTCTTGAAAATCATTGAGTTGCATGAAGTTTATTAATTAGAAATTTCTCCAGATGAAATTCAAATATTTTCAACACCCCTTTTCATTTAAATAAATGGAAGAAGTCATGTCATCTTCTCTCCAGGGTTTTGTGATGAAAAGAATTTGAATTCACGGGGATCAAAATGCAAAAAGTGAAAGTTTGGGAAAGTCCTTTCATTCCCTCTCATTTAACTTTCAAAAAGTTTTGAATTTCACTCAATCAATCACATAACAATCAAACAATCAATCAATCAATCTATTTATTATAACATTCCAAAATTTAGAATTTTGGGATGTTACAAACCTACCACCCTTAAAATGAATCTCGTCCTCGAGATACGGAGAGGCTAGCAAGAAAAGGTTAGGGTTTGGGGTCTCCTCAAAATCCATCAATTGTCGTAGGAGGGGGTCTGGGGTGCTACCACCCTTAGAAGCATGGTTATGGTTCCATCAAAACTCATATACTTCATCCATATTGTTAAGAGTGTCGGTCTTCTCAGATCTTCAGGATAATTCCTTATCTGGGCTCTTTCGGTAGTGGAATAACCTTTTCCTCAATTCTTGTGTCTTTCATCTGGGTAAGGTTCTTCTGTGACTGGGTCTTCTTAGCTGACGGGTCCGGCGCCAATACTAAACAATTATCGATATCTCATGGTGGTCGATAATTTATGGTTTCTCCTGTAGGAAATGGGTCTAGGCTTCATTCTCATCGTATAACCTACGGTTGGCAAAAGCTGCCTTGTACAAGGGAAAAATTCCTATACCATTCTAAGGCTTAAACAAGGTTTTGATTGTCGGCGCTCTACTATAGGTAAGTCACTCAGATTTGCCATCCCATATATCAAGGCGAACAATAAGAGTAAGTCGGTATGGTGATCAATCCATCCCGCACCCAAATCATTACCATGTATACAGTTTAGCGAATCTCGCATTGTAACACTCGGTCATCCTCACAAGCATTGCAGAATTTCTCTTGTCCATGAACTGCATTCGGAATAATCCATTGATTCTGCAAGCCAAACAAACATCTATCGTTCCTTCACAACTCTCAGGTTTTGCGTTACTCCTATAAAATTGTCTGCCGATAAACGTCGTATCTTCCTCCAGGGTTTTTCCTTCAGCAAGAATGTGCTTGCTTCTTGGCAGGTCCTGGGGCCTGTGGGTTATGGCCCATCTCATCACTTGTAGTCCTTGAACTTATCATCGGGCAACTGATCATTATTCCAACTTCCAACTTCCTAGTATTCTTAAATCCATCCAATTGTACTGTCTTCCTTCCTTCTATTGGCACCAAACTAGGACATGATTACTCAGAGTCATCATGGAGTTTCCATTGATCCATATTTCCGACATCATACCTTCTTTATATCCAAAAGTAATTCATCTCTTTATCCTCGTGGAATATCCCACATACCGAGACAAAACTCATACTTATGAAGTCCATACTCCACTTCGTGGAACATCATTATCATTTCCAGGGTCAAACGTCTTTACAGGGTACTACCACCCTTAAAATGACAAACTCATCCATAGACCATATTTCTCATATCCTCGAAAACAGTGAAAATCTTCCTTCACAAAGTAACAACTCATAAGATCCAATCAGTACTAAGGATGCTAACTTTATTGGTCCTCAAATTACTACAATCTCCTGCATAACACTTCTTCAACTGGGAAACATGAAACACATCATGAACTCCTGACAGTCCTTCGGGTAATTCCAACTTGTAGGACACTTCTCCCATACGCTCCAAAACTCGGTATGGTCCTACCAATCTCGGGGCTAACTTTCCCTTAACTCCAAATCATTTAACTCCTCGCAGAGGGGACACACGAAGACATGCTCTGTCTCCAATTTCATAGACTACCTCCTTGCGTTTTTGAGTCTGTATAGCTCTTCTGTCTAGACTGAGCTACCTTCAGTCTATCTCGAATCAACATAACATTCTCTTCTGACTCCTTGATCACATTTGGTCCAAACAACTGATGGTCTCCAACTTCATCCCACATCAATGGTGTCTGGCTCCTTCTCCCATACAAAGCTTCAAAAGGGCCATCTTCAAACTGGCTTGGTAACTGTTGTTGTATGAGAACTCCGCGTAAGGTAGATTATCATCCCTACTAGATCCATAATCTAGCGTACACGTTCTCAACATGTTCTCCAGAATCTGATTGACTCTCTCGGTCTATCCATCTGTCTGCAGATGAAAGGCTATACTGAACTCTAGCCTAGCACCCAAGGTCTGGTGCAGCTGATTCCAAAACTTTGTGTTAAATTGTGTTCCTCTATCTGATACGATGGTCCTCGGAACTCCATGCAGACATACGATCCTGGTCATATATATCTTGGCTAACTTCGCAATTGTATAGGTGGTTTTCACTGGGATAAGGTGAGCCTCTTTTGTCAAACGAATCAACTACTACCCAGATAGAAGCATACCCCAATTGGGTTCTGGGAAATCCGGTAATGAAATCCATGCCAAGCTTATCCTGCTTCCATTCGGGTATCGGCATAGGCTGTAGTAATCCGGCTGGCTTCTGATGCTCTGCCTTTACTCTCTGGAATACATCACCTATGACTACATACTCCGCAATATCCTTCTTCATACCAGTCCACCAGAAATGCTCCTTCAAATCCAAATACATCATGGTGTTTCCAGGGCGAATCGAGTATGGTGAGTCATGAGCCTCCTAAAGTATTTACTTCCTGATCTTTGCATTTTTGGGCATATATACACGGTCCTCAAACCATAAGGTGCCGTGCTCATCCTTACGAAAACCTTTGGCCTTTCCTTTGCTCATCCTCTCTTTTACCTCAACAATGTCCTTGTCATCCTTCTGAGCTTCACGGATCTTTCCCAACAATGTAGACTGAGCTTCCATTGCTGCAACAAAACCTTTGGGAAGAATCTCCAACCGAAGTTCCCTGAGATCCTCGGCTAACTCCTTTGCTAATCCTCCGCTTATGAGGGTATTCATCCTTGTTTTCTTTATGGTTGTGTCCTATTTCTCCACAAAGCTTGCATGCACAAGGTTTCTTCATATCCTTTCCATAAGGCCTCAACTTCTGGGACACAAGACGAGATCTTTGTGGAGTCAACTTAAATTCTTCCCAAGTGGTTACTCTTTGCCATCCATTGATGGTTTGGTACATCCTCCACCAAGTAGTAGCACCTCTTTCAAAGCACTGAAGAGCATGCTGTGTCATATCCTTTCCGACTATAGGGTTGTTCTCCATATGATCCTCCATGTTCTGAATCCATCGGTCTATCTCCAATTGACTCATCGGTCCAGAAAATACAAGCTCATCTCCATTCATCCTCTATTGGGTCCATGGGTTTGGGGTGGGATAAGAGAGATAGAGAGGGATGCACACAATGCAAACAATGGTTTTGAAAAGACAGATTTTATTGTGGCTGTTGGAAAACAACAAACAAATGACAGCTCACAAACGTCGCATCTAACGTAGGTATATAACAGGGGCTTGGTCTTCTAAAGGTCAATAAATCTTCAAAGTCATCAAACTCTTCCAGTCTTGTTCATGTCTCCGATGGCTTCTTCCGATCGTGCTTGTCCTTATCAAGTTCTTTTGCCAGCTCATCTCTATTGTAACAAAGTCTCTCGTGACATCCTTGAATATTCTGGAGTTGCATTCCAAACTTCTGGGTTTCAACACCCTTGCATGATCCATGGTCCTACTGTCCTTTAGTCCCTGACAAATCTACAATATCTCGAGGTTTTGTTCCTCCAATTTGGCTGCTTCGGCTTCTGGGTCCTAAGTTCTTCACGAATGGCCTCCTTGTCAAATATGACTTCCTACCAGTCCATCTTAAAATTCTTGGTGTACTACTCCAGATCCTGGTGATACACCGACTAAGGTTAAGACTTCATCTTACTGATAGGTGCTTCATCAACCTTCTTCCATCAGATCCATTCTGAAGAAATGCATCCTTAACTCAGCACGGTGACAATAGCGTCAGCGGGTGATGGCATCACGGATAACCGTGTTTCTGCTCTTGTCATTCCCATGAGCTATCATTCCATAGTTGAAAACTTCGAGTTCTCATGCTCCATGTTCCGGTCTTTCTCCAACACACCTTGATCTCGGGTATTGACAGTTTCCATAGTCCGCCAAGTTTCATAAGGGGTGCCTTCCTAGGTCATAAAATCTGGAAAATTCTACAAAGTCTTCAAATTCTCCTAGTCTTCGGAGTCTTCAACCATTGTAGTTTCCATTATTATAATACACGGTAAAATCTTCTTCATTCCAAAGTGGTCTTAGTTGTTTGATATCTTGTACTTCTTGAAGTGGTCTCATAAGCCAAATCTTCATCATCAAAAAGGGAAAAGGGGTATGGTCTCACTAAAAGGGAATATTTGAATAAGCTCAGAAGAGAGGAGAGGTAAAAGATCTTTTGAAAATGAAGTTTTTAGAGAAAAATATTTCCTATGGGCTTGCAAATTTCTAGGGTCACGTCCCATAGTCAACCTGGCTCTGATACCATCTTGTAGCGACCCGACCTGAATGGATCAAGTCTCTGTGCTTAAGTGTCATCCCTAGATCGGTATGCTGACACACACAGTACTCGAGGATTTATAACAGAGGTAAATCACATGTATAAAGTAACGTAAATACTATTACCTCAATCCAAAATAGCGGAAGTAACAACAAGGTTGTGGATTCCCATCAACACCAACGGCAAAGTTGAGTGTAGAAATCATAACCCTAACGTATCACTTACTCGTCGTAAGATAATCCTGCAACATGAGACGTTGCAGCCACAAAGGGTCAGTACATTGAAAGTACTAGCAAATTCACACCATAGAGAGAAATGATGAACAATGGCTATCACTACATGCATATATGGCTGGTGGAAAAGCTCTATGGTTATAAGGTTTTTGCGAAAAGCCAATTTTTCCCTACTGCAAAGGAATAAATTTTATATAACTATCATGGTGGTTGTTGAACATTGAGAATGGTTGACAACATTCTCAATCCCAATTAAGTAACATCATTAAACCCAACAAACTTAATTCAAAGTAACATGATGAGATTCACATGATAATCCAAGTACTATATACTCAAGTTGTCCATAACCGGGGACATGGCTAATCATGATTAGTTTATACACTCTGCAGAGGTTTGCGCACTTTTCCCCACAAGACTCGATTGCCTCCGTTTGATTTCTCACACTTCATGGTGTTTGAGAAACGGATGACTGAGACATAGTCTTTCAGAAGCGCTAGCACCTTACGATTGGGTAGGCCGTTACACCTACTTTCCCCTACATCTGCTAGTCTACCACTGTAAGAGTTCGCACGACTTAATCAACTATGCTAGAGCCCATAGTAGCTTGTGGCTGCACACAGAAGTTTCTAGCATGAATAATCTCATGATCCCTTTGAGCCTGGGTGGCGGTCCAAAAAAAACAGGCAATCCTGGAATACCCAGGTGCCTAGACATTTTGTAGATGTTTGGGGATGATCCGGACACAACGGTAGCGACAGTCCGAGTCGGGTTCGGGATAGCTTTTGGATGCGCACGCGAGGAGAGCCGCGGGCTGACGAGAGAGCTTAGGTTGGGCCTGGTGGTGAGTGGTAGTGGACTGTGCCGAAAGCCTTGGGCTGAGAGAAGAGAAGAGAGAGACCTGGCGACTATTCCCGGAGACCGAAAATGTCCAACGTTTGACCGGCTTGTAGCAACCCGACCCGAATGGATCAAGTCTCTGTGCTTAAGTGTCATCCCTGGATCGGTATGCTGACACACACAGTACTCGAGGATTTATAACAGAGGTAAATCACATGTATAAAGTAACGTAAATACTATTACCTCAATCCAAAATAGCGGAAGTTAACAAGGTTGTGGATTCCCATCAACGCCAACGGCAAAGTTGAGTTTAGAAATCGTAACCCTAACGTATCACTTACTCGTCGTAAGATACTCCTGCAACATGAGACATTGCAGCCACAAAGGGTTAGTACATTGAATGTACTGGCAAATTCACACCATAGAGAGAAACGATGAACAATGGCTATCACTACATGCATATATGGCTGGTGGAAAAGCTCTATGGTTATAAGGTTTTTGCGAAAAGCCAATTTTTCCCTACTGCAAAGGAATAAATTTTATATAACTATCATGGTGGTTGTTGAACATTGAGAATGGTTGACAGCATTCTCAATCCCAATTAAGTAACATCATTAAACCCCTTAATTTAAAGTAACATGATGAGATTCACATGATAATCCAAGTACTAGATACTCAAGTTGTCCATAACCGGGGACACGGCTAATCATGATTAGTTTATACACTCTGCAGAGGTTTGCGCACTTTTCCCCACAAGACTCGATGGCCTCCGTTTGATTTCTCGCACTTCATGGTGTTTGAGAAATGGATGACCGAGACATAGTGTTTCAGAAGCGCTAGCACCTTACGATCGGGTAGACCATTACACCTACTTTCCCCTACATCTTCTAGTCTACCACTATAAGAGTTCACATGACTTAATCAACTATGCTAGAGCCCATAGTAGCTTGTGGCTGCACACGGAAGTTTCTAGGATGAATAATCTCATGATCCCTTTGAGCCTGGGTGGCGGTCCAAAAAAAAGCAGGCAATCCTGGAATACCCAGGTGCCTAGTCAGGCAATCGCTGGAATACCCAGGTGCCTCAATCCACCCAGATGTGTGTTAAAGTTGCCACCTTAAGTAAACCATTAATTAACAATCTCACATCTATCATGAAATACTCTCAAACCCAATCCACGTCTACGAGCATAGCATAGCAATATAAGCAACGTAATAGTAACTCCCAAGGTTTGAATGCAGGGCAATAGGTTCCTACCTCATCAACTACTTCCTAATACCCACATGTTATCAATCCCACTCATGCAATATTTGAGGGTGAAACTAATGCATAAAAACTGGGTATGAAAGGGATATGATCAAAGTGTGAACTTGCCTGCAATGTTGATGAAGATGATTTGCACTCAAAACTCTTGATAGATCTACTCGTCACACTCCGGTCAATCTATCTTAAGCAAGCAATAGTAACCACACATAAGCAATCACTCAAAAGATCAGAAAGAACGAAGAAGATGATTCGGAAAACTTCAAAACCAAGAAAATAACTCTTGCAACATAAAACAATTTCTAACACTACCAAAATTATGTGAATTTGGCCTTATCAGAATGTTTAGGTCAAGAGCTTCGATATGCGAAAAGAATCAACTCAAACGGAGCTACAAAACTCAAGTTATGATCAAACGAAGTTTGAATTCAAATCTGGTCTAATTAAAATTTTAAATTTCCAAAAAAACATGTTTAAGTTTTTGTACTGGATAGAGGAGATCATAACGAAGAAGTGAGCGTTGGTTTCGTTGGATTTGGATAAACGAGTAAAAATATGTGGTCGTTTGAAGAATAGGGACTAAACTATAAAGAAAGTTATCACAGATAAGTCCCTGGCCAGAATTAAAACAGAAAAAGAAAAAGACTAAATTACGAACGTTCATTACCGAACGCTAACAGACGAATTCGTTCGCTCCGAAGGGATAGACACCGAACGTTCTCTGTATAAGACTAACCACAAAAAAACGATCTAAAAGGAAAAACCGAAGAAAACCGGATCGGGTTTTTTTGTGGGTTTTTACCGGTTCGTTGGTTTTACGAGAAAAACCGACGGGCTCGCGGTCGGCGGCGAGTCCGGCAGCGGGAGCTGCGGGCTTCAGCGGCGGCTCCAGGTGGTAACGGCGGCAAGGGCGGCGCGGGGTGGAGGAGCGAGGGCGCGGGGCGTGCTACGGCCGTGGCGGCATGCGGCGGCGGCGCGGCGACGTGGCGACGAAGTGCAGCGGCGGCGGCGATGGATGCAGCGGCGCGACGTGAGGGGCGGTGGTGCAGCGCTCGAGGGAGGAGAAACGGGGCCGGGCCCGGGGCACTTATAGGATGGAGGGGAGAGGCGGCTTGGGAGAGGGGCAATGGCGAGGCGGTGGCGGGATCGGAGTCCCGATCTGGTACGGCAGCGGCGATGCATGCGGACGACGGAGTCCGTTGCAAGGTCGGGGACGGCTGTGCTGGGCTGGGCTTGGCCTGGTAGGGAGCTAGGCCGGCCCAGTCGGCAAAGATAGTTTTTTTAACAGCGCCAAGAAAAATAAAGAAAACCTTAAATAATTAAAAAATACTATAGGCATATAATATATCAAAATTTTCAGAAAAAGATTTTCTACAACATGGACATTTTTATAATGTCAAATAAAATCCACACAAATTCAGATAAATCAAAGAGTGCTACTGCTCTAATAAAATCCAGTAAAAATCATTTAAAAATCCCAAAATGAATTCAAATGTATTTCTCTCCAATTTTCTGTTGTAGGGAATCATGTTACCCTAATTTCCATATATTTTATTTTTGGAGAAAAATAATTTGAATAAAACTCAAATAACTCAAAATTGGAAATAAATTCAAAGGGGCTTTGAATCAAATTCTTTGAAACTTCCAAACTCATACTTCATATGTTTTGAAGAAGTCATTTTATCTTCGCTCTTGAAAATCATTGAGTTTCATGAAGTTTATTAATTTGAAATATTTCCAGATGAAATTTAAATATTTTCAACACCCCTTTTCATTTAAATAAATGGAAGAAGTCATGTCATCTTCTATCCAGGGTTTTGTGATGAAAAGAATTTGAATTCACGGGGATCAAAATGCAAAAAGTGAAAGTTTGGGAAAGTCCTTTCATTCCCTCTCATTTAACTTTCTAAAAGTTTCGAATTTCACTCAATCAATTACACAACAATCAAACAATCAATCAATCAATCTATTTATTATAACATTCCAAAATTTAGAATTTTGGGATGTTACAACTATATTGCCGCTATAGAAATCCGTTGGGGCATCAAACATACTCCGAATGCGATGAAACTTGGCAGGCGGCCTACCTACACTATAATAAGACCGCACGCCAACTTTCAACCCATTCCGAGAACATTTTCTAGCCAATTATAAAATAATATATCGGACATGCAGCGGGCGCGTGCAAGTGTGGTTGGCTTAGAACGGACAACAGACGGAACTGGGGGAACCCGGACGGATGCAAGTTTTGAAAACATGATGATGCAATGCACATGATGACATGATAAGATGCAACACGCAAGCAAATGACATGGCAAAGACAGTGAATAACTGGAAGACACCTGGCGCATCGGTCTCGGGGCGTCACAACACTCCACCACTATAAGAGGATCTCATCCCGAGATCTAGGATGGCACCAGGGAAAAACGGAAGAGGAAGGGGAAAAGGGAAAGCTAAGTTGCTTCTTTGACAAATGAGTGAAACCAAAGAACCTTGCGAGGTTGAACAAATTGAAAGAAAGAAAACAACGAAGATGAACAAAATTGAAAACACTCCATTAGGAAAGAGGAACAAGGAACCTTACTAGAACCTTGTAGGTTGAAAGACATAAGAAAAAGGTTACAATGGACAAGAACTTTATGCAAGCACTCCGGTTGAGACGAGATGTACAAGGAACGATAAATACCAAATACGACAAACTCCGGTTGAATGGATAGACAAAGGAAAGAGCATGATCTTTGAGAAAACGAAATGATGGTTGAATATAGCAACAATACCATGCCTCTGGAACAAATGAATGGAAAACTAGATGGTTGGAAAGAAAAGAACGAAGTAGAAGAATGACAACTCTCACAAATAAAATTGAAAGAGCATGCTTACGAATAAAAGGTTGAACGGAGTTGTTGGATTATCAACAATGAAAGCATAAGCTTGATGTGGGCTAATGGAAGACATCTCGAAACTGAGGTGAAATTCTGCCACTAACAAAAAACAATAGATTGGATTGATATCAACAAGAAGACAAGAAGCTTATCTCACCGGGAGGATAAATGAAGAACTTGGGTCATTTATAAGCACCCTAAATAACAGCAACCCTTAGGGGAAATCTTTAGGTGAAATATAACCCAAGATAACTCCAATGAAGAGATTGATTGGTTGCAAAGGATCTCAAGAACAAATTGAAAATGATGGGTTTAAAATATGTCATTCTAGACAACTTGTGAATTATGAAACACCAAGCAATTGTCAAAATTGACATAACATCATCTCAAAAGATAAGGTAGAAAGAATTGCACTTCGGAATGCAAGATGAAGAATACTTGAGCTCCTCTGAAAAGAATCTTTATGAGCACTTCGAGAAGGAATTAAATCCTTGCTGAACCATCATGTAGAACCTCCATGAAGAACTCCGGTAATACAAGAATGATCAAACGTTAGATAAGTTGAAAGGAACTCTGTAGGAGCCCTGGAACGATTTAGATGGGGCTTCGTGGTGATATAATTGAGAGATCTTGGAATTCCGGGAAAGAAAAGATGAAACAATTGAAACCGAGAACTTGATGAGCCTCCGGAATAAGGAATTGAATTTACTTGATGAAACAAGAATAATAATTACATTATGCTTATCCTTCATCAATTAAATTGATGACAAAAAACTGATTTGGCATAATATTTATTCTCGTTGAAAGGATTAAGATAGATATAGCACAAACTTGAGAAGGTCTTCAGTGAACCACCGGTAGGATTTGACAGAACGAATGAATTGATATGATAACGAAGGAAGAGAAATCTTGAACGAACCACCATAAGAATTGAAAATGAACGAAGAAAAGATAAAGAAACACCGGAAAGAATTAGAGAACGAATGAAGATACTTGAGAGAATTTAGATACATGAGAACGAAGAGATCACGAGTTGATAAGAGAATACTTGAATGATGCACCGGTATGATTGGGAAAAGAGAGATGAATGAATAATTCTTCTGAAGTGATGGCCTTCGGAGGAAAGAAATGAAAACAACTGATGAAATGCTCCAGATGGATGGAAGAGTTCTCACAATCGAAAACAATTATGACAGGATGGCATAAGGCTAGAACCATGAATGTTCGAGAGAACGGACCAAGATTTAGAGGAAACACTTCTTCGATCTTCAAGTGCTGAGAATGACGATGAGAAACACGCCCATGAATTGTTGAGGCACTCCGGAATGGAAATTAGAAAGGTTGAACCAATGATGAAAAGAATTTGAAAGATCTTGGAGAAAGACATATGACTGATGAAAATCCATTCTTATCTCACACTTTGAAAGAATTTAAGGATAGCTCCGGGAAAATAAGAAGAGTCAGGTAAGATCCTGGAAAAAGACATGTGGGTTAGTTCCCACTCAAAAGAAACACCGTTGAAAATGTTTTGAAGAGAGATTGCACCGGTTGAAATTAAATGGCTTGAATGAGCTAACATCCTCAAAAGAACTTGAGCTAATTGAGAATGGAAACTTGAATCTTCTGAGATATCTTCAGCACTCCAGAACAAATGAAGGGCGAGAAGTGGATGATCAAGAGGTGCACCGGCATGAGAAAGATTTGAACCGAGGAAATGATATGATCGACAAAGCTTGAATTGAATCCACCAGAGAAGAAAAAGAATGACGAATGATGAACTTGAAGCTCCATTAGAATGTCCACGATAAATCACCGGATCGAAACTTGAAAGAAAAGGATGAAGAGACTTCACATGAATAAAATGGATAGTTGATTTAGAAATCTGATTCCTTAAAGGAAAAGGGTGGGAGGGCGGGAAAAATAAAAGCAACTTGGGACGGATGAAACAAATAACGTTGGGAAAACCGAGAGGTGATCTTGTGGATGTTGAAATGATCGGATCCACTTGAAGAAGAGCACACCAGTTGAAAAAGGATTGACATGACAATCTCGATTATCATGAAGGATTGCTATTCACATAGGAGTATGAGAACACCACTTAGAAAAGGTATGGAATCAACACTTGACTTCGAAGCAACTCGAATACCACAACTAAAAAACAAAACAAAGGGTTGGCTTGCAAAATAAGCCGGAAACAAACATATGTTAGATCCCATATCATATCATGTGTCTGTTGGAGAGATATTCTAGGAGCTACTTGAATTCCCACTTATAAACTCCTGAAACTTTCTGGTTATGCAATCAGGTGTTGGGGATACAGGGGAAGGATAATATCTCACCCAAAACTAGCAAATCCTACATCCAGATGTATCCATCCTTCAACACATAACCAAGAAACCTTCGGAAATCGTTTACCTCAACCTTCGAAAAGCATCTGTTATACGAGTCATGGCAATACTCCCGAACTCCTGCCCAGTACTGGGTGGCGTCGAGGTTATCTCACCAACAACTGCATAAAAGAGATTTTCGATGTGGGCGAAACTCAGGTATTCCAGAACTGCAATGATAAAATTGTGACGACAACACCTCAGAGCTCAACTCCCTGGGACACTGCCACAACCCCTAAATGTCAGGAGGCACCAAGAACAATGTTCTCATCACAAAACCATTGGAACGATTCCAAGATACCCACATGATCCTAATTTTTTTAGTGAAATTTGAGAAGAGAAGAGTCAAAACTCTACGTCAGGAGGCCTTAGCAGAGCGACGAAGGGACTAAGGAGTAAAAAGTATCCTACTCTCTGATATATATATAAACCTATAATACTCAAAACATTTTTCTAGACTCAACAATGTCAGCGATGCGATCAAGCAGGTGGCTCCTAAGTCGGGGAAGGCTCTGATACCAACTTGTAACACCTACGATGCGGCTATATCTCTCACGTGTCGGAGCACGACTTAGAGGCATAACCGCATTGTAGGCATGTCGCAAGAGGGGTAATCTTTACACATCCCATGTATTGAATAAGAAAGGGATAATGAGTTGGCTTACAATCGCCACTTCACACAATACATAAATATAGCATTACATCATCCAGAATACAATCAAGGTCCGACTACGAAACCAAAATAAAGACAACCCCAAAAGCGATAGATCCCCGATCGCCCTGACTGGGCTCCACTACTGATCAACTGGAAACGAAACAACACAACGAACACGATCTTCATCGAGCTCCCACTCGAGCTGGGTTGCGTCACCTGCACTGGTATTGTCGGCACCTGCAACTGTTTGGAAGTATCTATGAGTCACGAGGACTCAGCAATCTCACACCCATGAGATCAAGACTATTTAAACTTATGGGTAGGAAAATGGGGTAGTGAGGAGGAACTGTAGCAAGCACTAGCATATATGGTGCCTAACTTACGCAAATGAGAGCGAGAAGAGAAGCAAAGCACGGTCGTGAACTAGAAGTGATCAAGAAGTGATCCTGAAAGTTACTTACGTGCAAGCATAACACAAGAACCGTGTTCACTTCTTGGACTGGCCGAGAAGAGACCATCATAGCTACACATGCGGTTGATGCATTTTAGTTAAATTAAGTGTCAAGTTCTCTACAACCGGATATTAACAAATTCCCATCTGCCCATAACCGCGGGCACAACTTTCGAAAGTTCAAACCCTGCAGGGGTGTCCCAACTTAGCCCATCACAAGCTCTCACGGTGAACGGAGGATATTCCTTCTCCCAGGAAGACCAGATCAGACTCGGAATCCCGGTTACAAGACATTTAGACAATGGTAAAACAAGACCAGCAAAGCCACCTGAATGTGCCGACAAATCCCGATAGGAGCTGCACATATCTCGTTCTCAGGGCACACCGGATGGGAAAGACATCGGGTTGGCATAGACCCTGGTTGCCCAGGGGGTACCTGACATCGCCCAGTTTGGACCAACACTTAGAGAAGCACTAGCTCAGGGGGCTTAAAATAAAGATGACCCTCGGGAGTGCGACTCCCAAGGGAAAAGTAGGTGGTGGTGAGGCAAATGGTAAAACCAAGGTTGGGCCTTGCTGGAGGAGTTTTATTCAAAGCGAACTGTCAAGGGGTCCCCATAACACCCAACCATGCAAGGAACGCAAAATCAAGGAACATAACACCGGTATGATAGAAACTAGGGCGGCAAGAGTGGAACAAAACACCAGGCATAAGGCCGAGCCTTCCACCCTTTACCAAGTATATAGATGCATTAATTATAATAAGAGATATTGTGATATCCCAACATATCCATGTTCCAACATGGAACAAACTCCATCTCCACCTGCAACTAACAACGCTATCAAAGGGCCTGAGCAAAGCGGTAACATAGCCAAACAATGGTTTGCTAGGAAGGTGGGTTAGAGGCTTGACATGGCAATATGGGAGGCATGATATAGCAAGTGGTAGGTATCGCGGCATAGCAATAGATCGAGCAACTAGCGAGCAAAGATAGAAGTGATTTCGAGGGTATGGTCATCTTGCCTGAATCTCGCAAGGAAGAAGAACGAGTCCAAGAAGAAGACAAATGGACGTAGTCGAACGAATCCTCACAAACGCGACGTTATCGGAACCAACCCGAAGAAGTACACCGGAAAGAAGCAAACAACATGGTAATCAACCACCACACAAACATGGCATGATGCACAACCAAGTATGATGCATGTCCGGTTTAAAGAGGGCATGGCATGGCAAAGTGCACAAGGAATTCTACAAATTAAGTGGAGCTCAATATGCAACGAGTTGCATATTGACGAAACACCACAACAAGTTATTTAGTTCAATCTCGTTTATGTACTCAACAATATTAAATGTCGTTAACCATGGCAAGAGGTGAAGCATAATAAAACTACTTATCTAGGCAAGTTTAAATGAGGCCGAAAATAACGAACAACAATTCCAGAAAATCCTCATGTGCATATTTTAGGTTTGGTACTGTTCTGCCATAAACATAATTTTAGAGTTGTTAAACATGCAAAGTAATGCCACCTTGTTAAACTAGACATTTTTCTACCCCATTTACATATAAAGTTTGTTAAGTTTGGAGCTACCGTTATTTAGTTATGAAATAAAGCATTTTAGCATGACAATAAAGCAAATAAAAGCAAACATCATTTTAAACATTTCAAACATGGATGACGGTGGCATATAATGAAACTAGACAAGATTCTAAGCATTTTTCATATTAAGTTTGTTTAATTCCGATGCACGGTTTGAGAGATATTATATGCATGAACTCTAGGGGTTTTTCTGCAAAACAGGCAGCATCTGGATAATTACTAAAATCGCTGGACAGGAGAAAAAAACATAACAGGCTAAAATCTTGGATTGACTGGGCTGCTCACCCCGGGCTGAGGCTCAGTTCGGTGGAGAGGCCAAGGCAGGACGCAGCAGGCTGAGGCCCACCCGGTGTAGGCAGGCTGAGCGATCTGGTACGGGAGGCCGAAAGAGGCCGCGTCAACAGGCGCCAGTCGTGGCTTGGAGATGACAGGGCGCGGTCAACGCGACCACGACCACGACGAGCAGAGGACGCCCCGGTTGTAGAGGAGGCAGGAAACGGGGCACTCTGACGAGGAAGATGGCCAGCGCGGGCTCTCGGGCATGGGGAAGTTCAAAACGACCGTATCCAGGGCGCGGGAAGCCCGTTCCCGGTGACGGTGGGCTTGACGAAGAAGAGAAGCAGCGAATAGGAGCGGCTCCAGGAGGGGAACTTGGCGAGGGGTTCCCCAGGCGCGGGAACACCGGAGATGGCCGGGGACGCGGGGACTGCGTCGGATCCGGCCGACGGGAGCCCGTCTCTGAAGATTGTGGCGCCAGCTGACTTTAGGCACAGGGAAGGGGCACCTGGCATGGATTGCGAGGAAGCTGGAGGGCGATGTGCTCGTGTGTGAGCTCGTGCTCGAGGAAGACGACGAGGAGGCAGCAACCTCGGGCAGGGAGGAGCTCTGGCGGGGGTCGCGGCTCCACGTCCGGCGATAGGGTGCTCGGGTTTTGCTGTTGCTGCGGGCACGAGGAGAAACAGAGGAGGCCAGCGACACGGGGTGGCTCTTGTCTTTAGTGGAGCTTGCTCCAGCGAGGCAACCGGAGGCGCTGGTGGCGCTAGGAGCTCGGGGAGGCTAGCTATAGCGGGGAACGAAGGCATGGGCGTGATGCAGATCGGGCACCGGGCGAGACAGGGAGGAGGAGAAAAGGACGCGGGGCATGGCGCTGGTTGGTTGGCGGCAGAAAGCGAGGTGGATGAAGGATGGATCGATGGGAGGCTCGGCCATGGTTGGCTGGTGGATCGGGTGGATCCCGATGGGGATTTGGGAGATGAGTGCGGCGGCAGTGGCGGTAGGGATAAGTCCCTAGATTTTAGGGTTTACCCAAAATAGGCTATTGGTTGATCTATAAATAACAAAAGGGCTAAGTTTAGGGGCATTTGGACCCTCCGATCTTAATTGGACGGTCTTGGATAAATAGGCTAGGGAGATCAAATAAGAAAACAGAGACATTTTGTAGATGTTTGGGGATGATCCGGACACAACAGTAGCGACAGTCTGAGTTGGGTTCGGGACAGCTTCCGGACGCGTGCACGAGTAGAGCCACGGGCTGACGAGAGAGCTTAGGTTGGGCCTGGCGGTGAGTGGTAGTGGACTGTGCTGAAAGCCTTGGGCTGAGAGAAGAGAAGAGAGAGACCTGGCGACTGTTCCCGGAGACCAAAAACGTCTGACGTTTGACCGACTATATTGCCGCTATAGTTATCCGTTGGGGCATCAAACGGACTCCGAATGCGATGAAACTTGGCAGGCGACCTACCTACACTATAATAAGACTACACGCCAACGTTCAACCCATTCCGAGAACATTTTCTAGCCACTTATAAAATAATATATCGGACATTCCGCGGGCACGTGCAAGTGTGGTTGGCTCAGAACGGACAACACACGGAACTGGGGGAACCCGGACGGATGCAAGTTTTGAAAACATGATGATGCGATGCACATGATGACATGATAAGATGCAACACGCAAGCAAATGACATGGCAAAGACAGCGAATAACTGGAAGACACCTGGTGCATCGGTCTCGGGGCGTCACAAGGAACAATTTTGGTAACAATGCGTATAGAGGAAATTTTAATCCTAGGCCTTATCCTAGTAATCCCTCTAATAATTATGGTAATTCCTACAACAATTCTTATGGAAATTGTAATAAGATGCCCTATGATTTTGAATCTAATATTAAAGAATTTATTACTTCGCAAAAGAATTTCAATGCTTTGATTGAAGAAAAATTGCTTAAGATTGATGAGTTGGCTAGAAATGTTGATAGAATTTCTCTTGATGTTGATTCTTTGAAACTTAGATCTATTCCTCCTAAGCATGATATCAATGAGTCTCTCAAAGCCATGAGAATTTCCATTGATGGGTGCCAAGAAAGAACCGCTAGGATGCGTGCTAAGAAAGATGCCTTTATAAGAGCATGTTCTTCTAGTTCCTATGAAAATAAAGATGAAGATCTAAAAGTTATTGATGTGTCCCCTTTAAATATTTGTTTTGCAATATGAATCTTGATAATGATGGGACTGAATATGATCCACCTTTACCTAGAAGGCGTTCCAAAAAATCGGAGTTTTTAGATCTTGATGCTAAATTTGATGAAAGTGAGATTGAAGAAATTAAAACCCTAGATGTTGCTAAACCCACTATTTTGGATTTCAAGGAATTTAATTATGAAAATTTCTCTTTGATTGATTGTATTTCCTTGTTGCAACCCGTGCTAAATTCTCCTCATGCTTATAGTCAAAATAAAGCCTTTACTAAACATATCGTTGATGCCTTGATGCAATCTTATGAAGAAAAACTTGAGTTGGAAGTTTCTATCCCTGGAAACAATTATGATGAGTGGGAACCAACAATTAAAATTAAGATTAAATATCATGAGTTCTATGATTTATGTGATTTGGGTGCTAGTGTTTCCACGATTACAAAGACTTTGTGTGATTTGTTAGGTTTCCGTGATTTTGATGATTGCTCTCTAAACTTGCACCTTGCGGATTCCACTATTAAGAAACCTATGGGAAGAATTAATGATGTTCTTATTGTCGCTAATAGGAATTATGTGCTCGTAGATTTTATTGTTCTTGACATAGATTGCAATTCTTCATGTCCTACTATTCTTGGTAGACCTTTCCTTAGAACGATTGGTGCAATTATTGATATGAAGGAAGGAAATATTAGATTCCAATTTCTATTAAGGAAAGGCATGGAACACTTCCCTAGAAAGAAAATTAAATTACCTTATGAATCTATTATGAGAGACACTTATGGATTGCCTACCAAAGATGGTAATACCTAGATCTATCCTTGCTTTTTATGCCTAGCTAGGGGCGTTAAACGATAGCGCTTGTTGGGAGGCAACCCAATTTTATTTTTGTTCCTTGATATTTGCTCCTGTTTAGTAATAAATAATTTATCTAGACTCTGTTTTGGTTGTGTTCTTTGTGTTTAATTAGTGTTTGTCCCAAGTAGAACTGTTGGGAAGACTTGGGGAAAGTCTTGATATCTTGCTGTAAAAAACAGAAACCTTAGCGCTCACGAGAACTGCTGCCATTTTTATTTTAAAAGTGATATTTAGTTAATTATTTTTGTAGATGATTAATAGATAAATTCCTCACGTCCAGCAATTTATTTTAGAATTTTTGGGGTTCCATATCTTGCGCTAGCTACAGATTACTATAGACTGTTCTGTTCTTGACAGATTCTGTTTTTCGTGTGTTGTTTGCTTATTTTGATGAATTTATGGCTAGTAAAATAGTTTATAAACCATAGAGAAGTTGGAATACAGTAGGTTTAACACCAAAATAAATAAACAATGAGTTCATTACTTTACCTTGAAGTGATCTTTTGTTTTCTTTCGCTAACGGAGCTCACGAGATTTTCTACTATAAGTTTTGTGTTGTGAAGTTTTCAAGTTTTTGGTAAAGATTTGATGGATTATGGAACAAGGAGTTGCAAGAGCCTAAGCTTGGGGATGCCCATGGCACCCCCAAGATAATCTAAGGACACCTAAATGCCAAAGCTTGGGGATGCCCCGGAAGGCATCCCCTCTTTCGTCTACTTCTATCGGTAACTTTACTTGGAGCTATATTTTTATTCACCACATGATATGTGTTTTGCTTGGAGCGTCTTGTATGATTTGAGTCTTTGATTTTTAGTTTACCACAATCATCCTTGCTGTACACACCTTTTGAGAGAGCCATACATGATTTGGAATTTGCTAGAATACTCTATATGCTTCGCTTATATAATTTGAGTTATATAATTTTGCTCTAGTACTTCACTGATATCTTTTAGAGCACGGTGGTGGATTTGTTTTATAGAAACTATTGATATCTCATGCTTCACTTATATTATTTTGAGAGTCTTAAATAGCATGGTAATTTGCTTAAATAATCCTAATATGCTTGGTATTCAAGAATAGTAAAAACTTTCTTATGAGTGTGTTGAATGCTATGAGAAGTTTGATGCTTGATAATTGTTTTGAGATATGAAGATGGTGATATTAAAGTTGTGCTAGTTGAGTAGTTGTGAATTTTAGAAATACTTGTGTTAAAGTTTGTGATTCCCGTAACATGCACGTATGGTGAACCGTTATGTGATGAAGTCGGAGTATGATTTATTTTTTGATTATCTTCCTTATGAGTGGTGGTCGGGGACGAGCGATGGTCTTTTCCTACCAATCTATCCCCCTAGGAGCATGCGCGTAATACTTTGCTTTGATAACTTGTAGATTTTTGCAATAAGTATATGAGTTCTTTATGACTAATGTTGAGTCCATGGATTATACGCACTTTTCTTCCTTCCACCATTGCTAGCCTCTCTAATACTGCGCACCTTTCGCCGGTATCATACACCCGCCATATACCTTCCTCAAAACAGCCACCATACCTACCTATTATGACATTTCCATAGCCATTTCGAGATATATTTCCATGCAACTTTCCACCGTTCTGTTTATTATGACACACTCCATCATTGTCATATTTCTTAGCATGATCATGTAGTTGACATCGTATTTGTGGCAAAGCCACAATTCATAATTCTTTCATACATGTCACTCATGATTCATTCCATATCCCAGTATATCGCCGGAGGCATTCATATAGAGTCATATTTTGTTCTAAGTATTGAGTTGTAAGAAAATCAAAGTGTGATGATCATCATTATTAGAGCATTGTCCCAGTGAGGAAAGGATGATGGAGACTATGATTCCCCCAAAGTCGGGATGAGACTCCGGTCGAAAAATAAAAAAAAGGGAAGAAAAGAGGCCAAAAAAAGGGAAAAGGCCCAAATAAAAAAATGAGAGAAAAAGAGAGAAGGGACAATGTTACTATCCTTTACCACACTTGTGCTTCAAAGTAGCACCATGATATTCATGATAGGGAGTCTCTCATTTTGTCACTTTCATATACTAGTGGGAATTTTTCATTATAGAACTTGGCTTGTATATTCCAATGGTGGGCTTCCTCAAAATGCCCTAGGTCTTCATGAGCAAGCAAGTTGGATGCACACCCACTTAGTTTCTTTTGTTTAGCTTTCATATACTTATAGCTCTAGTGCATCCGTTGCACGGCAATCCCTACTCACTCACATTGATATCTATTGATGGGCATCTCCATAGCCCGTTGATACGCCTAGTTGATGTGAGACTATCTTCTCCCTTTTTGTCTTCTCCACAACCACCATTCTATTCCACATATAGTGCTATATCCATGGCTCACGCTCATGTATTGCGTGAATATTGAAAAAGTTTGAGAATGTCAAAAGTATGAAACAATTGCTTGGCTTGTCATCAGGGTTGTGCATGATTTAAATATTTTGTGTGGTGAAGATAGAGCATAGCCACACTATATGATTTTGTAGGGATAACTTTCTTTTGCCATGTTATTTTGAGAAGACATGATTGGTTTGTTAGTATGCTTGAAGTATTATTATTTTTATGTCAATATTAAACTTTTATCTTGAATCTTTCGGATCTGAATATTCATACCACAATTAAGAAGAATTACATTAAAATTATGCCAAGTAGCACTCTACATCAGAAATTCTGTTTTTATCATTTACCTACTCGAGGACGGGCATGAATTAAGCTTAGGGATGCTTGATATGTCTCCAACGTATCTATAATTTTTGATTGCTCCATGCTATATTATCTACTGTTTTGGAGATTATTGGGCTTTATTATCCACTTTTATATTATTTTTGGGACTAACCTATTAACCGGAGGCCCAGCCCAGAATTGCTATTTTTTGCCTATTTTAGGGTTTCGAAGAAAAGGAAAATCATACGGAGTCCAAACGGAATGAAACCTTCGGGAACGTGATTTTCTCAACGAACAAGACCCAGGAGACTTGGACCCTACGTCAAGAAATAAAGGAGGAGGCCACGAGGTAGGGGGCGCGCCTACCCCCCCCCCCAGGCGCGCCCTCCACCCCCATGGGCCCCCTGTTGCTCCACCGACGTACTTCTTCCTCCTATATATACCTACGTATCTCCAAACGATCAGATATGGAGCCAAAACCCTAATTCCACCACCGTAACTTCCTGTATCCACGAGATCCCATCTTGGGGCCTATTCTGGAGCTCCGCCGGAGGGGGTATCCATCACGGAGGGCTTCTACATCAACGCCATAGCCTCTCCGATGATGTGTGAGTAGTTTACCTCAGACCTTTGGGTCCATAGTTATTAGCTAGATGGCTTCTTCTCTCTTTTTGGATCTCAATACAATGTTCTCCCCCTCTCTTGTGGAGATCTATTTGATTTAATCTTCTTTTTGTGGTGTGTTTGTTGAGACCGATGAATTGTGGGTTTATGATCAAGATTATCTATGAACAATATTTGAATCTTCTCTGAATTCTTTTATGTATGTTTGTTTATCTTTGCAAGTCTCTTCGAATTATCGATTTGGTTTGGCCTACTAGATTGATCTTTCTTGCAATGGGAGAAGTGCTTAGCTTTGGGTTCAATCTTGCGGTGTCCTTTCCCAGTGACAGTAGGGGCAGCAAGGCACATATGTTATTGTTGCAATCAAGGATAACATGATGGTTTTTTTTATCATATTGCATGAATTTATCCCTCTACATCATGTCATCTTGCTTAAGGCGTTACTCTGTTTTCTTGAACTTAATACTCTAGATGCATGCTGGATAGCAGTCAATGAGTGGAGTAATAGTAGTAGATGCAGGCAGGAGTCGGTCTACTTGTTTCGGACGTGATGCCTATATACATGATCATACCTAGATACTCTCATAACTATGCTCAATTCTGTCAATTGCTCAACAGTAATTCGTTCACCCACCATAAAATACTTATGCTCTTGAGAGAAGCCACTAGTGAAACCTATGGCCCCCGGGTCTATCTTCATCATTATAGTCTTCCAATACTTAGTTATTTCCTTTGCTTCTATTTTACTTTGCATCTTTATCACAAAAATACCAAAAATATTATCTTATCATATCTATCAGATCTCACTCTCATAAGTGACCATGAAGGGATTGACAACCCCTTATCGCGTTGGTTGCGAGGAGTTATTTGTTTTGTGCAGGTACTAGGGACTTCGTGCGTGACCTCCTACTGGATTGATACCTTGGTTCTAAAAAACTAAGGGAAATACTTACGCTACTTTGCTGCATCATCATTTCCTCTTCAAGGAAATCCAACGCAGTGCTCAAGAGGTAGCAATCTGCTGGGGAGGCCAGCAACGCCGACACCGAGGCCCCTCTCATTGAAGATGAGGTCGATGAGTCATCCGGGGAGGAGGCCGAGGCTGTCAAGCCCTCGACCACGGCGAGAGGGCGTGTCCTGCGGCGGGCCGTCTCTGGTGAGCCAGTCCGGCCTGGCAGGACCGCACAACTGCAACAACCTCCAGAGGTGTCCATGCGCCAGACGAGGGCCACGGCAGTGGGGAAGGCAGTGAAGGTTGCGGTGGCGAAGAAGAAAGCAGCTGCCCCTTCTCCGTCCAAGCGTCCCCTAACTCCACCTGCTTCCCCTCCCCCGTAGGTGACGACATGGAGGTCTTCTTCGACCTTGGGTCTCTTAGCCCGAGGAGGAAGAGGAAGGCCACGGAAGAAGAGGCGGATGATGAGTAAGTGTCTCATCTTTTGTCATCTTCGTCCCCTCGGACCGTGCCACTTTTCTTGACTTGTCGTCATCTTCGCATGTATTGGGAGATGCTGGCCCATAGGGTGGCGAAGAGGGCCAAGGCCTCGATGGGCGACCAGCCCCCGGCGGGCACCTCGAGTACGCCGGTGGTGGTGCTGGAGAGCAGCCCCCGGTGCAGCCCCCAGCGTGTGTTCATCACTCGTTCCTCATCGACGTGTGGTGAGGCACGATTTCTCGGTGTTGACCTTGTCGTGGTTGGAAGAGGAGAACGACAGCAGGAGGAGCCACTTAGGGCCACTCTCGACACGCCGCCCCCATCAACCACACCGCACCAAGGGGCATCCCCAGCAAGGGCACCAAGCACCGAGCCCATGCGCACGAAGGAGGAGGAGGAGGCCCCGGGCGCCGGCGGCTCGGTGGGGAGGGGGCCACTTCGTCACAGCTTGGCACTGGTGAGTTGTTCCCCTCACGTTCCCACTCATTTTTCTTCTTTAAAATTTTGATCCTGACTTCGCCTCATTTTCCTTCTCGGTAACCAGATCCTTCCTCGGGGACCGTGAGGACGTGGACACCATCATCGGAGAGGTAGCCAGAGAGGCTATGGCCGCGGCCGAGGCTGACGAGATCGCCGATGAGGAGGCCACCGAGGACATTGCTGAGGATGCCGCTGAGGGGCCTGCCGGGGAGGCCGGCGAGGCCGCTGCCGAGGAGGCCAGCAAGGGCCTGCCGGGGAGGCCAGCAAGGCCGCTGCCGAGGAGGAGGTGGTCGACGACCAGCCTTCCTCCTCCACCGCTTGTGGCTCGGGCAAATATCTGAAGGTGGGCGACAACTTGTTCGTCCACCTCCCATGGACGGCGAGCACCAGGGCGCCCGCCGAGGGGAAGGTGTTCCACGACGAGGTGCTTGCCGCCGCCGGGCTTGAGGTCGTTGACGGACCGAGCGTCGGTGACGGCGGTTCCCAGGAAGAGCGGCTCCTCCAGAGCATGAGCGCCAACTTCCACAAGCTTCAGGCGCTTCACCGTGCCCTCCTTGACAAGGCCAAGTCCAGGATGGCGGTGGTGGAAAAGGCAGAGGCGGACCTCGAAGGGTGCGTCACCGAGACACAGGCTTGGTTCCGCCAGGCCTGTGAGGAATTTAAGGCCGCCCAGGATCAGCTGGCCGACCGTAAGCTGGAGCTTGTCATGAAGTAGGCCGATGTCGAGAAGGCCCAGGAGGCGGCGAGTCGACATGCCGCCAAGGAGGAGGCCGCTCGGCGTCAGCACCAGGCCGAGCTGAACTCCCAGGAGGAGGACCTCACCGCTCGCGAGGAGAAACTCGTCGCGACGCTCCACGGCAAGGACGAGGAGGTCAAGGAGCTTGTCGCGTAGCGGACCCGGGAACTAGAGCAGAGGCACGAGGAGGCCCTCAATGCTCAGTGCCAGGCCCACACGGGCAAGGTGAACGAGCTGGACGTGGAGCGGGATAGGGTGAAGAAGCAGGTCCTGGAGCTGGCGGGGGAGAGGGACGCGGCCAAAGGCACTTTGGCTGACGCGCAAGCCACGGTCCTCGCCAAGGCCGAGCTGCTCTCCACGGCCAACGAGTCCATCAAGGACCTGAAGCTGAAGCTGGAGGGCCTTGAGGGGACGCTCTAGGAGGTCAGGGCCTAGGAGGAGACCCTGACCAAGAATCTGGAGGAGGAGAGGCAGCTGCGGAAGAACGACGCCGCCAACCACGCGGAGTTTGCGGCGGGCGAGAAGCTCTGGATCAGCCGCCTTGCCGATGTTGCCGGCAGGATCACCACGCAGCTGGCTACCATGGGGATGTCCAACATGAGGTACGTCCCAGAGCCAAATGTGAGACCTAATGCCAGGCTGACTTTGTTCTTCGAGGGTGTTCTCGGGGCCCTGGCGTACTAGAACCCTGACCTCGACTTCGAAGCTTCGCTGGATAGCTTGCCGAACAACATGGACCCCGCGTCGCTCGAGGAGCGCATCGAGCCCGTCATCAGCCGCATCGATGGAGTTCGGAGGGTACAAGGCCAGCGCCAGGACTAGGCACCCCGTTTCTTATCGCCGCTGCAGGTTCATGACCAAGACCATTTTTATCTTTAGTTAGAACCACATCAACAAATGATGTAATATAACCCTGGAGTGCTTTCGAACCGATGCATGTTATTTTCCCGTTATATCTCCCTTTGTATGTCCACCCTACGTTAATTGGGTAGGTTTGCCGGCGTGGAAACCCAGGCGGCACCTTGAGGACGGATCCTCAATGGCCTGCCGGGTATGCTTTCTGCTGGGAAAACCACCTCACTGCTCTTGATGCGGCCGCTCATCTGTCGAGCGGACTCGATACAGAACGAGAGTGTTCCTAATCGCAGAAGGTCACCCTGCCGTTCTCGACGCATTCGCTCGAACTGTTGAGCGGACTCGAAATAGAACAAGGGCGTTGCCAATAGTGGTAGGGCCCCATTGCGTGCAGGTTTTCCATACACAGGGCAAGATCGTCGAGGACGATAACCTTATATATAGAAAGGAATTACTCATATTTTTGCATGACTTAGCTTTTCTACCGCTGCATGAGTGTTCGCCACGTCCACCGAGGACGCCATTTGTTCGGTCGCCTTCTTGCTTGAAGTGACGACCACGATGAAGCTGTTGCTTCAACCAGACCGGATTTTCACAACTGCGCATCCCCTACCTGGCGCGCCAGAGATGTCGGTGGGAAACGACACCTATGGGGTCACTGGGATCCCTTCTACGGTTGGCGGGTGCGGGGTTGTGCAAAGAGCGGGTCTGGCAGTCAGCACACAAATCGTTTACCCAGGTTCAGGCCGTGGAGACGCATAAAACCCTAGTCCTGCTTTGAAGTATATTTGGGTGTTCTTGTGTTCTTGAACCACCTACGATGGCTCTCTAGTCCAAAAGATCCGAATCCCCCTCCAGTACACCTCGGGCCTCCTTTTATAGACAAAAAGGGGTCGCCATGGTGGCACACAGGAGGTGGAAAGGTGTACAGGGGCTGAGTCTATCCCCTGGCATTTTCGGACAAACGCATTTAATGTGCTGCCAACGTGCCCCTCTTGCTTTATTGGGGACGACAAAGAATCTCATCCCAGTTGTCGTCGCCTCGCCTGGCTCCGACGTGCGTCCAAGCTGACGAGGTGTTGTAGCGCCACGTTGGCTTGCTGCTGGGCTGACGCGGTGGTGGAGCCTTCACGAAGATCTGCATGCCACCACGTAGGTGCTTGCTGATTTGGCATAGAGTCCGCGCGCTGCCACGCAGATGCCTGCCCAGGTAGTCGAGCTGGCAGCTGTATGTGGAGCGGTGGTGGAGTCTTGGCAGACACGGGCCTGGCTGCGGCCCTGCAGGCGTCCTCGGCAAGGGTCTTGCCGAGGGCCCAGCAAGGGTCTCGCTGCGGCACCGCGGTCGTCCCCGGCAAGGATCTTGCCGGGGGATCTCATGGATTTCCTTGGCAAGGATCTCGCCAAGGATCGTCACCTTCTGGTTCTCATCTGATCTTGTGTATCTATGATCTCTACAAAGATCTGCATGCCACCACGGAGGTGCCTCCTGAGCCTTGGTTCCAATATGGTTGATGGTGTTGGAATCCCTTGGGCTCAAGGGTAGCGCGCTCTGCTAGCGTCAGGCAAGTTGCCCCAGCAAGGATCTTGTCGAGGCTGCGGAAGCCACCCCAGCAAGGGTCTTGCCGGGGGAGTCCACCTCGCCCTCTTGCTCTCTTTGCGTCTCTGGTCTTGGCGTTGCTTTGGTCGTCTTGTGCTCCGGCTTCCCTCCTCTGCCCTGCTTAGCATGGCCGTGGGCGCGGCTCTGACTGCCCGTGCACAAGTAAAGGGGTGCAAAAAGAGAGCCCCTACTTTTGTACACCGACACAAGCGCTATTGTTTCACGCCCTTAGCTAGGCATAAAACACGATTAGATCTAGGTATAATCATAATAATGATAAGGAAAATGTTGAAAACTCAGCTCATACTCTCTTCGTTCAGCAACAAGTTTTCTTTGTGGTAAGCAAAAGTAATCAAAAGGGCCAAATTTAATAGGATAAGAATCCCCAAGATCAATCTTGGGAGGAATTGGTTCCTCCTTCGGCCCTTCATATTGTATGACCAACTGATCATTATAAGCATTCTTTTGGCAAAAATTCGTAAGCTTGTGTCCAAGAGAGAAACCCAATCCATTGTTTTGTATAGCAAAATTATCATTAAGCTTGGAAATCTTATCAACTAAAACATCGGTGGGGACTCTCTTTCTTAAATTTTCATTATAACCAACATGATCTAGAAATCGTAAATGCATTATGTCCTCTTGATTAAAAAGAATTCCCTCTATGGGAGGACAGCCACCATTTACTTTATAATGCACAAAAATTTCACCAACTTCTTTCATAATAAATCTAAACTCATGAGCTAGAAATATAGTGGTGGCACGCTTAACGATGGAATGCTCAATATTTGAAAACTCTTGAAAGATCATTTGTATGGAAGGATGCATATGAACAAATTGTCTTTCAAGTTCAACTATGAGCAAAGATATAGCATCCGCAAGGCTACTAGTTTTAGGGAGAATAGATCCACCCAAAGTGGGAAGCGCACCGGCAAAAGTAAAGAAAACTTGAATAACCCCTTTTCCATTAATATTGGCGCTACCTATGCGAAGCTTTTTAGTGTGTAGAATAGTAGATTCTTTATGAGGATTAGTATTGGCAAAAGCATAAAAGTTTCTGTCGGTGTACTAGAGTAGGGGTACCCTATTACCCCGAACTCGTGCACGGGCAGTTGCAGCGCCCCGCGGCAAGGCTTGCCGGGTGACCACCAGGACCCTCCGTGGTTCCCTTGAAGACCATTCAAGAACAAAGTACTCAAACCAAGGCCTCGGCAAGAGGAGCTTGCCGGGAAGGCCAACCAAGGCCCCGGCAAGAGGAGCTTGCCGGGAAGGCCAACCAAGGCCCCAGCAAGAGGATCTTGCCGGGAAGAGACAAGACCCCGGCAAGAGGAACTTGCCGGGAAGGCCACTCAAGGCATACCAAGAAAGCTTGCCGCGACGCGCCCTGCGTCCCGGCAAGATCCGGTGAGCGACAAGCTTCCGGACGCGACAAGACGACGGCCGCGGCAAGGAGTTTGCCGCGGGAAACCCCCACTTCGTGCCTGCGCTCCAGCACACCTGCTAACGTGTCGCTCTAGGGCTCTCCCAAGCACACGTGGCAGGAGGCCGTGCAGCTAGGGGTACGTGGTGGCAAGCAGAGATGAAGAGAATTCCATCGTGGCAAACGGTGGCGCTCCTAACGGTCACCTTTCGCACTGTTTAGGAGACTCAGACAGACATTTAATGCCCTTGTCCCCTGCCGTCAGAGTTAGGTAGGGTGCACTGTATCCACAGTAAGCGGTAGCTGCACCTACCGCATCCTTTTCCATTTTTACCCTTCTAGTCTACGTTGCCACCTGTGGGTAACCCCTTGAAAGTATAATAGGAGGCCCAAGCGCAACGTAGAAGGGGTTCCGGAGGTTCGGCCAGTTCGGCTCATTCAACACCAGGAACACTCTCACGCTCAGTCTGGCAGCGTCCATCGCTCCTGAGCAAGAATCCAATATACACAAACAAGCAGCAGTAGGGTTTTACGCATCCGTGCGGCCCGAAGCTGGGTAAAATCGCCCGCGTGTACTGCCTCGATCCGCTCTTTGTGCGCTCTCCGCCCCCCACCGAACCGAAAGGGGCCCTGTCCCCATAGGTGTTGGTGGAATCAGCATCGCCCACGACATCTCTGGCGCGCTAGGTAGGGGGCGTCGAGATCGTGCGAACCCGATCCGGCGTGCTGCTAAATCTTCATCATCTTCATCGACATGCCACCGAAGAAGAAGGATTCGGAGGCAGCTGTTCCGTCCGCATCGCTTCCACCGCCTCCGGAGCAAACGTGTGGTGGAGTGGACGCCAGCGGAGGAATGGGCGTCGGCGAGGGAGCCCACAGCGCTGCCAAGTCCAAGGACAAGGCGGCACAGACCTCGGCGTCCATGCGCGCACCGCGTCCCTCTCAAGAGGCGCGGGACCAGCAGCGTCATAGCATTCGCAGTGCCATATGTCCGCTGACCCAAGATCAAGCTGGTGGTTCACGTGGCGTTCAAGACCAGCATGCACGCCAGCGTGCTGGCCCCAGCGAGGTACGGTCGCCGGGACGGGACGCTGCTCCTTCTAACTTGGTTAGGAGTCCGAGCACGCCCCTCTCCTCGCACCGTTCACCTCCGCCGCCCACCACCCCAGCAGAAGCCTTGGCGCGGGCCCAACTGCTCCTGGACTATCCTCCGACGGCGAACAAGACCGACGAATGGAGGGCCACTATCCAGAGCCTCATCGGCTTCGCCAACGGCGACACTGCGCGGCGACCAAGCACCTCGCTGCCGCGGCAGGACAGCCGGACGCGAGCCGATAGCAACAAGACTGAGGGAGGTGCGACTTTCATGCACTCTCCGCTACGAAGGCAAAAATTGCCGACTCGCCGGGTCCACCCCAACAGCGGCTCCACTGCGTCGTCGGACCCACGAGCTCGTCGCGACCAGCGCCAAGTTCTCCATGAACGACAACAAGAAGACGCTTGAACCCGCATCGAGCGCCGAAGAGAAGCGCGACGTCAATCCGACAAGCGCGCTGGGCTCTCTGTTGACATGCATGCGCCAGGGGAACCAGGCGATCTGCCGTACGCGGTAGGTTGTCCTGCGTTCACCCGTGAGCTGCGGCAAGTCTAGTGGCCCAGCACAAAGAATTTCAAGCCAGACGTGCCGGAGAAGTACGACGGCAAGACGCACCCGTCGGAGTTCCTTAGCATCTACACCATTGTGGTGCAGGCTGCCGGGGGACGGGATGACAAGATACTTGCCAACTACTTCCCGCTGGTGCTCAAGCCCAATGTCAGATCCTGGCTCATGCACTTGCCGGACAACTCCATATCCTCCTGGGCTGATTTGTGCCATCAGTTTGTCGGCGCCTTTACAGGCGGCCACAAGCCACATGGCCAAGAGAGCGATCTTCATCTGCTCGCCCAGAAGGAAGGAGAGCCATTGCGCAAGTACATTCAGAGATTCAGCCGTGTACAGCACAACATCCCAGACGTCCACCCCGCCGCGATCATTAGCGCATTCCATCAGAACGTGCGAAACCGAAGGATGAGGGAGGAGATGGCGATGTGTAAAATCAGAGACGTCAGTGAGCTTTATGCCCTGGCTGACAAGTGTGCACACGCTGAAGAGGGGAGGAGGCTCCCCGGAGAGAGTACATGAGCAGGAGGATCTGACAGTGAGGATGCCGCCCCGGCAAGGAAAGGCCGGCGGCGGAACAACAGAAGGAATAAGGGTAAGGAAGTGCTAGCTGTCGAGCAGACCGGCAACGGAGGTGGCGCCAAGGAAGCTAAGGCTGGTGGCTCCGACAAGGAGGCCCATCCTGTGGCGGCCGCCGACAAGCAGGACAGCTCCGGCAGGCAGTATTGCAAGATTCACCGCACCAAGGGTCACGATCTCCAGAACTGCAAGAAGGTCGAACAGCTTGCTGAGCAGCAGAAAGCTAAATACGAGCGACGTGACAAAGAGAAGGCCCAGGAAGGAACCGGTGGATCCGACAAGAAACGCCCCGACCAGGGAGGACGTCGCGGCAAGGCCAAGCAGCGGCAAGGAGACAGACCTCCCCGCGGCCGCGACAAGGATGAAGATGACGACGATGATGAAGACGTGGATGATGATGAGGCCGATGAGCAGGAATTTCAGAAAGCCACAGAGGTCCTGTGCGTTGACGGTGGCGCCTCTCTGCATACTTTGCACTGCCAGCTCAAACAGTGGATGCGGGAAGTAAATGCAGCAGAGCCATCCATAGAGTCACGCAAGCCCCTGAAATGGTCCAGCACGCCTATCATCTTCGACATTGGGGATCACCCTGATCGCGTAACTGCAGTCGGGTGCTTGCCGATGTTGGTCTCACCAACTATCCGCAACCTCAAGGTCACAAAGATGCTAGTTGACGGCGGGGCCGGCTTGAATCTCATCTCCTCCGTGGTCCTTCACAAACTCCAGATCCCTGACAGCGAGCTCGAAGAGACCGGCACATTCCAAGGAATCAACCCGGGAAGGAGCAAGCCGAAAGGGAAGATCACGCTGCCGGTCACATTTGGCAGCGAGCTGAATTTCAGAACTGAGAGGGTCACATTTGACGTTGCCGATTTTCCATTGCCCTACAATGGGATCCTTGGCCGTCCAGCGCTCGCCAAGTTTATGGAAGCCTCTCACTATGCATACAACGTGCTCAAAATGCCCGGCCCGATAAGTGTCATCTCTGTCCCCGGCGACAAGAAGGATGCCCTTATCTGCGCCGACAAGATCTACCGAGAAGCAGCAGCCGCAGCTGATCACCACACACTTGCCGCTGAAGCTCCCGGGGAGAAGAAGAAGGCCAAGTCCGGCAAGAGCTCTGATGCCCACTCCGGCAAGCGCACCTCTTCAGAGTGCTGCGCTACCGTCGAGGACACACCATCGAGCTCCACCGGCAAATGCAAGAAGACGATGGCAGCTCCACCCGAGACCAAGAAGGTGTCCGCCAAGGAGGACGACACTGGTGGTACCTTCACCATCAGTGCCACGCTTGACCCCAAATAGGAAAGCGTGCTCGTTGCTTTCCTGCGGGCGAATGTCGACGTGTTTGCATGGCAACCGTCTGATATCCCCGGTGTTCCCAGGAAAGTAATCGAGCACCACCTTGCCGTCTGTCCTCATGCGCGGCCCGTCAAGCAGAGAGTCAGGAAGCAAGCGGTGGAGCGCCAAGAGTTCATTGCAGAAGAAATCAGGAAATTGGAAGCAGCAGGCCTTGTCAGAGGAGTGCTCCATCCCACGTGGTTGGCCAATCCTGTAGTCGTGCGCAAGGCGAACGGGAAATGGAGGCTTTGTATAGACTTCAGTGATGTCAATAAAGCTTGTCCCAAAGATCCATTTCCCTTGCCGCGCATTGACCAGATTGTTGACTCCACAGCTGGATGTGATTTGCTTTCATTTCTTGATGCGTACTCAGGGTACCATCAAATCTTCATGGCAGAAGAGGATGAGGAGAAAACCGCATTTATCACCCCTTGTGGCACATACTGTTTTGTACGAATGCCCTTTGGGTTGAAGAATGCTGGTTCAACATTTGCAAGAGTAGTCCACGTCGCTTTTGAGCCACAGATACACAGAAATGTGGAAGCCTACATGGATGATATAGTGGTCAAGAGCAAGGACAAGGCTACCATGATCCAAGATTTAGAAGAAACTTTTGCAAATCTGCGCAAGATCAACCTCAAGCTCAACCCCGAGAAGTGCGTGTTTGGAGTCCCTTCCGGCAAGCTTCTCGGGTTCTTTGTGTCTCAGCGGGGAATTGAAGCCAACCCCGACAAGATTAAGGCCATCGAGCAGATTGAAGCACCGAAGCGCGTCAAGGATGTGCAAAGGCTTGCCGGTTGCGTGGCTGCTCTCAGCAGGTTTATCTCTAAGTCTGCTGAGCGCGCCCTGCCATTTTTCAAAATATTGAAAAAGGCAGGTCCAATGAAATGGACTCCGGAAGCGGAGGCTGCGCTGCAGGACTTGAAGAGGTACCTGTCCTCCACTCCAATACTTGTCGCACCTAAGCCACAAGAGAAGTTGCTGCTGTACCTAGCGGCAACCAATCAAGTGGTTAGTGCTGCGTTAGTAGCGGAGAGGGAGGCGGACGATGAGCCAGCAACCACAGCAAGTGAATCTAGCGACAAGCAGGGGGCTTCTCCGACAAGCTCTGGTCCGGCAAGCTCTGGTCCAGCAAGCTCTGGTCCCGACAAAGATGGATCTGCGCAGATGTGCAAGGATGTGCAGAAGAAGATGGTGCAGCGCCCAGTTTACTTTGTCAGCTCCCTTCTCCAGGGGGCTAGGTTGAGGTACTCTGGTGTGCAAAAATTTCTTTTCGGCCTTCTCATGGCCTCGAGAAAGCTGCGCCATTACTTCCAGGCACACGAGATCACAGTGGTCACTCGCTTTCCGCTGAAGAGGATACTGCAGAATCCGGAAGCAACAGGCAGGATTGTCGAGTGGGCATTGGAACTATCAAGCTTTGGCCTCAAGTTTGAGAGCACTGCAACAATCCAAAGCAGGGCATTGGCAGAGTTCATAGCAGAGTGGACGCCAACTCCAGATGAAGAAATTCCAGAGACGAGCATCCCCGTCAAGGAGACAAGCAAAGAGTGGCTGATATACTTTGATGGTGCCTTCTCGCTGCAAGGCGCCGGTGCTGGCATGCTGCTTATCGCACCTACCGGAGAGCACCTCAAGTACGTAGTCCAGATGCACTTTCCCAAAGAGCAAGCAACCAACAATACTGCAGAGTATGAAGGATTGCTTGCCGGTCTCAGAATAGCAGCCGACCTTGGGATCAAGAAGCTCATCATCAGGGGTGACTCGCAGCTTGTCGTCGGCCAAGTGAACAAGAACTACCAGAGCCCGTTGATGGAAGCATATGTTGATGAAGTGAGGAAGCTAGAAGAGCTCTTTGACGGCCTGCAAATGGAGCATATCCCAAGAGCTCAGAATGACATTGCTGATGGCCTGTCGAAATGCGCTGCACTAAAGTTGCCTGTGGAACCAGGGATCTTTGTGCTCAAGCTGACTCAACCTTCCGTGACACCATCAACTAGACAGAATAAGAAGAGGAAGTTGGTTTCTGGTGACTACTTTCCGGCAGAGCTCCCCGAAGCCGCCGCCAAGAAAGTCCCCAAGATCAACACCAAGGATGCTGAGGGGCAGTCTGCTCCGGCAAACCTTATGGTTTGTTCCGTCGAAGCAAACGCTCCCGACAAGTTCTGCTCCGGCAAGCTTGCCGGGGAATATCACGCTCCGGCAGAGTCGCAGGATCTTGCCGTAGAAGCGGATGTTCCCGCAGCAACAGATATGCCTTTAGTCCTTGTTGTCGAGCCGCAAGCTCCAGCATGGGCGCAGCAGATCGTCCGTTTCCTTCAGACAGGAGAGCTTCCCGAAGAGCAAGAAGAAGCTGAAAAAGTAGCCCGGCAGTCAAGTATGTACAAGTTTGTCGACAGCACACTGTACAGAATAAGACTCAAAGGTGTGAAATTGAAGTGCATTCGCCGGGAAGATGGACAACAGCTGTTGGCGGAGATACATGGAGGCATATGTGGTCACCACATTGGCGCAAGAGCACTTGTCGGCAAAGCATTCCGACAAGGCTTCTTCTGGCCGACAGCCCTCCAGGATGCAACTGCACAAGTAACCAAGTGTGAAGCGTGCCAGTTCCATTCCAAACAGATACACCAGCCAGCTCAAGCTCTCCAGACGATCCCTTTATCCTGGCCCTTTTTGGTCTGGGGGCTCGACATCCTCGGCCCCTTCCCCCGAGCTGTCGGGGGCTTTGAGTTCTTGTACGTTGCAATCGACAAGTTCACAAAGTGGCCGGAAGTGGAACCAGTGAGGAAGGTGACAGCACAGTCAGCAGTCAAGTTCTTCAGGTCGATTGTTTGCCGTTTCGGGATCCCGAACAGGATCATCACCGACAACGGCACGCAATTTATGAGCCGCACCTTCATGCAGTACGTCCAAGATCTTGGCGCCAAGGTCTGCTTCGCTTCCGTTGCTCATCCGAGAAGCAACGGTCAAGCGGAGAGGGCAAACGCTGAAGTGCCGCGAGGCCTCAAGACCAGAACTTTCGACAGGCTGCACAAGTGCGGAAGAAACTGGATCGAGGAGCTGCCGATGGTTCTTTGGTCGATCAGGACGACGCCAAATCGAGCCACCGGCCAGACACCCTTCGCTCTAGTCTATGGAGCGGAGGCAGTTCTCCCCACGGAACTCGTATACGGGTCACCTCGAGTGCTAGCTTATGATGAGCTCGAGCAAGAGCAGCTGCGGTAAGATGACGCGCTGCTCCTTGAGGAAGACCGTCTCCAGGCTGCTGTGCGAGCCGCTCGCTACCAGCAAGCTCTGCGCCGCTACCATAGCCGCAGAGTCAACGCCAGGAGTCTCGAGGAAGGCGACCTTGTTCTTTGGCGCGTTCAGTCGGCCAAGAATTCCAGCAAGTTGACACCGAAGTGGGAAGGCCCTTATCGGGTGAAACGAGTCACTAGGCCCGGCGCTGTCCGCCTTGAGACCGAAGATGGCATTCCGGTGAGCAACTCCTGGAACATCGAGCATCTTCGTAAGTTTTACCCATAAGGCACGGTTGTCGGACCCTGTCCGGCAACCACCTTTCTGTACAAGTCTTGCCGCTGTTGCATGTAATCCTTTGTACAGAGCCGGGCGCAGACCCCGTGCACTAGTAAAGTTCATGTGCCCCGCACATCTTGTCAGTCTCCTTATGCTATGATCCTTTTTCGCATATATTATCTGACACTTTGTGCAGCACCAGACCCCGGTAAGCGATAACGAGCCCAAGGCTCCATATCATTGCTTTATTTCTCTGTCTCTCTCTCAAAAGAAGGAAGGTTCCCTCGCCCACAAGGTTTACCGAGGGGGGAAGGAGAAGATAATGGTGTGGACCAGGCCATTCAAAAAAAAAGTTTCTCCTTGCCGGGAAGCAGACGACAGAAAAGCTAAGTTGCTAAAGCTTGAGCAATCAGTTTTTTAAGTTTTTGAGTTATTTTCCTTGAACGACCGTGCTTTGTATGGAAAACCTGTGCGCGGAGGAACCAATTCACAGCTAGCTGCGCCCTTACTTTGTTTCGAGTCCGCTCAACAACTTAAGTGAGCTGCTAGCGCCCTTACTTTGCTTCGAGTCCGCTCAGCAACTTAAGTGAGCCGCTAGCGCCCTTACTTTGTTTTGAGTCCGCTCAACAACTTAAGTGAGCTGCAACTAGTTGCGACAAGGTTTCTTGTCGGTAGCGACCCCGCCAGCAGGCTGCTGAAGTTCCGCACTCGGCGCTCGCGGCAAGGGTGCCTGCACCGGCAAGTTTCCCTAGAAAGCGTAGGGCAGGACCATACAAAGCCAAGAGTCGAGTAAAGGAAGTAACACAGCTATTTGTTGCCTAAGATAGAGTTATATTACAAAAATAACTTGTCGCGCCTCTAATAAAGTGTCCCCATGGCATGACTGGCAGCGACAAGAGAGGAAGAAAACGGGCGGCCTAATCTACGCGACCGCCGTCAACCCTTTTGACCTCGTTCACCCTGTCCACAATGGGTGCGACGAGGGCCTTAAGTGCGTCAAGATCAGCGTCCGCCGGCAGCTTCTTGAGGACGTTGGTGAGGTTGAGGCCCGGATTGCGGAAGGCCACCTTCACCAGCACCTTCTCCAGAACTCCGGCACAAATCGAGCGTGACTCGTCGGCCAACTGCTTTGGGATCCGTTCCCGGAGTTGCTGGAGCGCCGCCGCCACGCCTTTGAAGAACAGAGTGAGCTTGGCGCTGGGTTGGAGTTTCTCGTCGGAGGAGTACCTGAAGCCTTCCACCCCCAATTGCACCAGCTCCTCTTCGATAACTGCAGCAATGTTCACGAGGCCCTCCGTCCAGAGCTCCACAGTATCTCTGAGAAGATTCTGGGTTTCGGCGGCCCTCGCTAGCAGCGCCTCGTTGGCCTTGATGTCCTTCTTCAAGTCTGCCTCCCACGATCTCTCCCACGACGCCGCGTTTGACGCGTGCCATTCTGGGCGTGCACGGTGGGAGCGGAGTTAGATTCGGCGTGACCTAGGCCGCGCGTGCCCGTGCACTGTTTTGGGCCTGGCCCAACAGCGCTCGGCACCGTGTATGGCCCAGGCCCGGGGCTCCTGTCGGTGTACTAGAGTAGGGGTACCCTATTACCCCGAACTCGTGCACGGGCAGTTGCAGCGCCCCGCGGCAAGGCTTGCCGGGTGACCGCCAGGACCCTCCGTGGTTCCCTTGAAGACCATTCAAGAACAAAGTACTCAAACCAAGGCCCCGGCAAGAGGAGCTTGCCGGGAAGGCCAACCAAGGCCCCGGCAAGAGGAGCTTGCCGGGAAGGCCAACCAAGGCCCCGGCAAGAGGATCTTGCCGGGAAGAGACAAGACCCCGGCAAGAGGAACTTGCCGGGAAGGCCACTCAAGGCATACCAAGAAAGCTTGCCGCGACGCGCCCTGCGTCCCGGCAAGATCTGGCGAGCGACAAGCTTCTGGACGCGACAAGACGACGGCCGCGGCAAGGAGTTTGCCGCGGGAAACCCCCACTTCGTGCCTGCGCTCCAGCACACCTGCTAACGTGTCGCTCTAGGGCTCTCCCAAGCACACGTGGCAGGAGGCCGTGCAGCTAGGGGTACGTGGTGGCAAGCAGAGATGAAGAGAAGCCCATCGTGGCAAACGGTGGCGCTCCTAACGGTCACCTTTTGCACTGTTTAGGAGACTCAGACAGGCATTTAATGCCCTTGTCCCCTGCCGTTAGAGTTAGGTAGGGCGCACTGTATCCACAGTAAGTGGTAGCTGCACCTACCGCATCCTTTTCCATTTTTACCCTTCTAGTCTATGTTGCCACCTGTGGGTAACCCCTTGAAAGTATAAAAGGAGGCCCAAGCGCAACGTAGAAGGGGTTCCGGAGGTTCGGCCAGTTCGGCTCATTCAACACCAGGAACACTCTCACGCCCAGTCTGGCAGCGTCCATCGCTCCTTAGCAAGAATCCAATATACACAAACAAGCAGCAGTAGGGTTTTACGCATCCGTGCGGCCCGAAGCTGGGTAAAATCGCCCGCGTGTACTGCCTCGATCCGCTCTTTGTGCGCTCTCCGCCCCCCACTGAACCGAAAGGGGCCCTGTCCCCATAGGTGTTGGTGGAATCAGCATCGCCCCCGACAGTTTCCCTCATCATTACTACTATCTTTTCAGTGATAACCTCCCTAATTTTAGACATGGTGGCAGCAAACAAATCTAGCAAACGAGCAACAAAAGGACAAAAGAAGAAGACGAACGAACGAGGGGCGAAGAAAAGACAAATCTTTTTGAAAATCGATTTAGAAGTGGGGGAGAGGAAAACGAGAGGCGAATGGCGAATAATGTAATGCAAGAGATGCGAGTTTTTATGATGGTTACTTGGTATGTCTTGACGTGGCGTAGATCTCCCAGACAACAGTACCAAAAATTCATCCTGCTACTTCTTGAGCTTGTGTTGGTTTTTCCCTTGAAGAGGAAAGGGTGATGCAGCAAAGTAGAGTAAGTATTTCCCTCAGTTTGAGAACCAAGGTATCAATCCAGTAGGAGACAATGCTCAAGTAACTGAATAGCTACACAAACAATCAAACAACATGCACCCAACGCGATAAAGGGGTTATCAATCCCTTCACGGTCACTCACAAAAGTGAGATTTGATAGAGATAGATAAACAGTAAAGTAAATATTTTTGGTATTTTTGGTTTATAGATCGGAAAGTAAAAGATTGCAAAAAGAGTAAATTGGAAACTAAAATTGTAGATCGGAAACTTATATGATGGAAAATAGAAACTTATATGATGGAATATAGACCCGGGAGACATAGGTCTCACTACAAAAAAAAGACACATCCGTGACATTTTGGGCCGAACGAAATTTTTTTCTGTCATACATATGACACTTCTATGATGATAATTGTGACAAAACCCAGTATCATCATAGATGTGGTGGGCTCCTACTTCTATGACACAAAATCATTACAGAAAATGGGCTTTTCGTCCTGGGCAGGCCGGAGACGCAGCTGCATGACATTCTTTGGGTTGTCCATGACGGAAAAAACTGTGGTAGAAGTGAGGGGGAGGAAAATTTCGAGGAGTTCCCGGTTACGGTGGGAGGTTGGGAGCCGAGTGATGCACGTTTCTCTCATACACGTATGCGCGTGTGTGCGAGGCGTTGGCTCTAACTGAACCCGAGCGAGGCGTTGGGCTCTAACTGAACCCGAGCGATTGCACTGCAGGCTACGCGTTACTGAACCCGAGCGATCGATCGATGGCTATTAACTGAACCCGATCGAGCGACTCCTTCGCCGCTGCTGCTAACTGAAGCCGATCGATGCTGCCTCTCGGATGAACAGTGAGTGTTGCGGGTGGTTTGGATGAACAGTGAGTGATGGCGTTGCCTCTGGATGAACAGGACCCCGTGGTGTGGTGGAGGGCTGGATGAACAGTAGACGGTGGAGGGGTGCCCGTGGAGGGGTGGTTGAACAGGACCTCGTGGTGTGGAGGGCTGGATGAACAGTAGACGGTCGAGGGGTGGTTGAACAGTAGCCGGTGGAGTAGCGCACGGTGGAGGCTGGATGAATAGGAGCCCGTGGAGGCTGGAGGAGGTCGACGGTAGCCCGTGGAGGCTGGAGAAGGTCGACGGTGGAGATGAACAGTATCCCGTGGAGTCCCGTTTTGCGGTACGCCACACCCCTCCCGATGAACAGGACCCTCATTTCGACCGTAGGAGGTCCGTTTCGTCCGTTTTGCGGTACGCCACACCCCTCCCGATCAACAGGACCCCCATTTTGACTGTAGGAGGTCCGTTTCGTCTGTTTTGCGGTACGCCACACCCCTCCCAATCAACAGGACCCCCGTTTCGACCGTAGGAGGTCCGTTTCCTCCGTTTTGTGGTACGCTAGACCCCTCTCGATCAACAGGACCCCGTTCAGGCCTCGTTTCCATCGCATGTTCCTTCCAAGCCATCCCGATGAACACGACCACGCATTCCATTCCGACCCAGCTGGTTGGCTCCCACGCGTTCCATTGCCTCCTGATGAACACGGCGCATTCCGTTGCCTCCCCATGAACACGACGCATTCCGTTGCCTCCCCATGAACACGAGGAATTCCGTTGCCTCCCCATGAACATGACAACGATGTTGTTTCTCCGTTCCGACCCAACCATGTACACGAGTAGGCGTTCGAGACCCCGCCCGTATGTACACATACGTGGTCATATTTTCTTTCTTGCACCCTGGCCGTTGTACGTACATGTACATGCTACGTGCGCGCCTCTACTACGACACATACGTGCCTCTACTATGACACATACATGCCTTTACTACGACACGTGCGCGCCTCTACATCCACCAGTATATATGTACGTACACGTTCGCGACCAGAATGACAACGCTACGTAAACTTCAACCAGGTGTGTCCCGACTGTCAGGAACTTCCTTGCGTGTGAAGATGTAGCTAGTGGGTCCCAGCAGTCAGGGGGCGGATCATTTTTTTGCCCAGACACACTTCCTTGCGTGCGAAGATGTAGCTGGTGGGTCCCAGCAGTCAGGGCGGCGAATCATTTTTTTTGCCCAGGCGCACTTCCTTGCGTGGAAAGATGTAGCTGGTGGGTCCCAGCAGTCAGGGGGAAACTTTTTTTCGCGGAATACAGTGGCCCGTCCGGTGGGTCCCCGCTGTCAGGTGGAGGAATCATTATTTTGCGTGTAATAAGGAGGCACTTCCTTGCTGTGGCCGTGGACCCAGCTGTCAGCCTCTCCACGTCAGTCCACGTCCGATGGAAGTCGTCCCTTGACCATGTTGACCACGCCGTGCCGAGAGCACCACGGCGGTGGACGACGGCGAGGACTAGGAAGGGGACGACTCGGAGCCGGGGAAGACGCAGCAGTGGATGCCCACGCGAAGAGGAGTACGAGGGTTCACTGGTTCGGCTGCGGTGTGAGGCTGCTGTCACCGCAGAATAACAGGGGGTGTGGGTGAGTAGAGGGATGGCCTGGCCAGCGGTGGGAGTAGTAGGGGGCGGTGAGGCCTCCGCGGCATCACAGCCGGCCACGGAGGCAGGAGCAAGCGGCACGACCAACGGTAGTTTGGGAGGCTGGAGCAAGAAGACCAGAGATTGAAGAAGCACTACGGCCGTTGGATGAACATCGTACACTAACATGAGCTAGAACCATTCATATTGACTAAGTTGACAAAGCCCTCTGTCCCCGTCAACTTGGTAGGGCCACAAGTCAGCCTCCCACTATGTTGGGTTCCAGCTGGCAGGGGGAATATTCATTTTTTTGTGCGTAATAAGGAGGCACTTCCTTGCATGCGAAGATAGCTGGTGGGTCCGACATGTCAGCGGGGGGCACATTATTTTCGCGAAATACAGAGGCCCTTCCAGTGGGTCCCAGATGTCAGGTGGAGGAATCATTATTTTGCGCGTAATAAGGAGGCATTTCCTTGTGTGCGGCTGTGGACCCAGCTGTCAGCCTCTCCACGCACAGTCTACTTCTGATGGTGTTGTTCGTTAACCACGTTGACCATGCCGCGCCGAGCGCATCCAAGGTGGTAGACGACGGTGAGGCCCCGGACAGCAGCGAGCTGGAGATGGGAAGACGCGGGAGTAGAGTCGCAGACGGAGAGGTGTACGAGGGTTAACTGGTTCTAGTGCGGTGTGGTTCAGCAGTCGGTGGAGAAAAACAGGAGGTGTGGAGGGGTGGAGGGATGGCCTGGCCAACGGTGGAGTAGCGCTTCATAGCGAAGCAGAGCTGCTAGCAGCAGGAGGCGGGAGGTGGTCCCGGCGGCGCTGGAGGAAGAAGACGAGAGATTGAAGATGGATGCCGGTCGTTGGATGTAAATCCAATGGCTAACATGTTAGAATCATTTGTTGACTAAATTGACAATGACTTGCGTTGGCTTCGACCTATTGGCCCACATTTCAGCCTCCAAAAATGTGGCACATATTCAACCCATTTGTTCAGAATTTACAGTCTTTTTTTTGCATGGTAGAATTTACAGTCAATTTGATCTTTTTTTGAATTACAGCCATTAGCTGGGCTGGGTGAACAAATAATGTAGCGTCCATGCGGCCCATTTATTTTATTTCCGAAAAAATTACAGGCCATTTGCACTTTCTCGAAATACACGATTTTGCTGGGCTGATTCTAATTATAATGTTGGGTTGGGCCAGCAATGTTATCAAAAAATAAAAAGGGGCTGAGCATTTTGTTATAAATATATTTAAATAATAAGTGACATTATTACATTCGTCCTTAAATCTTACCAAGCTTTTGTACACAATCACTAGGATTTTCATGCCAAAATAATCCAGGATTTTATTTGTTAAGAGATTATTTTCACAAGTTAATAAGATGTGGGATATTGTTTTATTACATATGTAAGTATCTGTTAAATATGTGATGACAATAAAAATAATATATAATAACATATAAAATATTTTTTTTAAAAAACAGGGAGCATCTCCCCGGTTCCATTGCTGAGAACGAAACCACAACATATTCTGATACAGCAGCTCAAAGAGCAGTTCGAAAGCAAAGGTAGAAAAGCTAAAAACTAGGGGGGTGGATGAAAAAGTCCTCTGAATAACACAAATCACCCGAGCAGTGCCAAAGGCAGAGCGGATAGAGCACTCAAATGACACAAGGAGGGTCCAGCGAAGCCTTCATGGTCTTCAGCCAAGGGGCCGTATCAGCCTGTGGCGACTAGTAAGCAAGCGGAGACACTGGGCTGGAAGGCGTAGCATGGTGGACGTCCCTCTTTTTCGGCGCCAGGTGCCCATCATCTTCATCAGAGATCTTGAGACGAGCCCACGGGTCCAGCACTAGAGCAGGTCGAGCCTTGTTCAGCCACAAGTGATCGCCAACGGTTTCTGGAGGGATCTTGTTAGGGTTTCCATGAAGCTCATCAACTTGTCCTTGTCCGATCCGGAGGAGAGAATTGCCCAATTCCTCACCATGTTCCTGATCAACCTCAAGACCTGCGGAATGGAAATCCAGGAGGTGTTACTGAAAATCATAGCATTTCTATATTTCCAGAGGCACCAAAGGACAACTGAGCTAACAGTATTTAAAACTGAGCACTTTTTGGTAGCAATCCAAAATCTGGCGACAGATTCGAAGGATGAGCCAATCTGACTAGAGAAATATTCCTCAATGTGGGCCCAGAGATGTTTAGCAACTATACATTCAAAAAATAGGTGAGAACAAGACTCTTGTTCCAAGCAGTAAACACAATCAAGGGGTTTGATGATGTGTCTCTTCCTAAGGTTATCCGTAGTCATCAATTTGTTTTTGGAGAGAAGCCAGAGAAATACATGAATTTTAGGGGGGAACTCTCAATTTCCAGACAGCAGGGATAAACATGGGTTGAATCCCTCTAAAGTTGATAAAATGATAGAGGGAGCTGGAGGAATACTTCCCCTTATTGTCCAGCTGCCAAATCAGGGCATCCGGCTCGGCAGTAAAGGTAATGCTTTTGGCAATTTCCTCCAACTGGAACCATTGTTCCATGAGACTATCACTAAAGTTCCTTCTAAAAGAGAGTTTTAGGAATTGACCGTCCCAAACTTCATTGACACTTTTGTTAAGCTCATTGCAGACAGGGTAAATAGGCCAAAATTGGACTGCTAGGGGGGATGTGCCAAACCAAGTATCTTCCCAGAACCTAGTTCTGCTCCCATCCCCTATGTTCCATCTGTAGCCAAATTTCATAGTGTGCATAATAGATTTTAATCCTTTCCATAATCTAGAGGTCTTAGGGTTGGAGGAAGGGACAAAAATATTAGGTTTATTTCCTAGGTGTATGGGCAATAAGAAGCTTCCAGGGTTTCATGTCTTCCTCATAGAATCTTTTAATCCAAGACCCTAGAAGACAGATGTTAATTTCTTGGAGGTTAGGTATGCCTAGGCCTCCAAAATCTTTTTTCATAGAGACTAGGGCCCAATTAGCAAGGTGTAGCTTCCTATTTCCCTCAAAATCATTCCACAAGCAATGAGACATCTAAGAATTGATGAGGTTCACTGCCCATTTAGGGAACTTGGAGAAGGAGAGGAGATACACTGGAATGCTAGCCAAACAAGCTTATATGAGGATCAATCTACCTCTGTAAGAGAGAAGTTTTCCCCTCCACCCAGCAATCCTTTTAATGATTTTATCCAGCAGGGGTTGGATATCCTCTCTCCTCAGTTTATCATAGTGGAGAGAGATACCTAGGTACTTAATGGGGGAAGTTACCTTTATTACAGACTAGAATAGAGAGGAAGTCAGCTAACTCCTAATCATCCATGTTGATAGGGATGAGTTCACTTTTAGAGTAGTTGATTCTCATGCCCGAGACTTGTTCAAAACAGGTTAGAACAGTTTTCAGATTGCTAGCATGTGTGGAGTCATTGTCTAAGAAAAGGATGGTATCATCTGCATATTGAAGGCAAATGATGCCACCAGGGAAGACCTCAGGACAGAGCCCTGCAATCAGACTATGATCAGCAGCTTTGCTCAGCATTTTAGTAAGAACGTCCACTACTAAATTAAACAAAAGCGAGGAGATGGGGTCACCTTGCCCAAGGCGTGTACCAGCAAGGAAAAAATCACTTTCACAGTTATTTAACTTGACCCCAACAGATCCCCCATGAGTAAGTTGATGGATCCAACTAGTCCATTTACCCCCAAAACCTCTAAGTTCCAGGGGTTTCATAAGGAAATCAAGGTGAACTTTATCGAAGGCAGTCTAAACTAGAACTACCATCTAGAGAAAAATTCTCACAAACAGAGCCTTCAGATCTGTTTTGGTGAGGGTAAATAAAGGAAGAGCATTCAATGCCATCATTAAGAGAAGTAACATCTACACCAATCTTAGCAGCAATGGCATTGAAGGAAGGATCATCAACGTTGGAGAAGGAAGTGTGTTTCATACCCTTGGGTTTTTGCACTTCCAGGTTCTGAACCTCATTGAGCTGTTGAGCCTTTTCAATAATGGTTCTCTTGTCACCAACTACCCTGGCACTGGTTCTGGTGGCTTGAACAAGACCCCATTTGCGAAGGTGCTTCTCCTTAGGAAGGGCAGGGAAGTCAGAGTTGTATTCTGAGTCCAAATTGTCTGGGAGTTCAGTTGTTTCAACAAGTGCCTCTTGATCCTCTTGTAGATCTACATAACCTTCTAATTCCATCAGATCATCATTTTCCAGGAGCTCCATTTCCCTGAGGAGGTTGAATCCATCAGTTTCATCAAGCATAGAATTCAAGATCTTTTCCTGGATGCTGAGTTGAGGAGTGTATGGAGAATCAGGGAGGTGTGTCTTGAGGACTGAAGTGGGTGTAGTTTCTCCATGCATCTGATTGTGGCCAAAAGACTGTCCTTTGATGTTAGGGGCCCCAGAATTGGCACCAGGCCCTTTATCTAATTCAGATCTAGAGCTCATGTTGGATTCAACATCTTCAGTAAGATTGGTACCAGTTTTAGCTGCAGAGACATATGTACCAGCAGAGAGGTTGGTGGAGGTGCCAGTTTCAGTGGGGGTTAATGACTCCACCTCAATGAGGAGCCTGTAGATTTTGTTCCCAACTCCAAAAAGCCTTTTAGCAGGGATTTTGGAGGGATCTTTACATAAGATTTTAACCCTAACAGTTTCATAGAATGACTTGAAATTATTCTGCCAATCCGCATCCAGTAAGACCCCCAGAGTGGAAGTGATTTGATCCAGCATAGTCCAATCACACCACTTGGGGGTTCAATTTCCTGATCTTGATCCAAGTTTCCTGGAGGTCCTCTTTAGCCTCAATCCTTCCTTTCCAGACTTCAACATTGACTACAACATTGTCTTTTTTGAGACCAAAACAGGGGTATCTAGCAACTTGAACTACATCTATTTCAGGAGGGAATTTGACCGAGAATGTCTACTCATCTAGGGCATTGATTGGCCAGGGCCAGTTGGTTTTGTAAATGTCTGCAAACTCAGTGGCAAGTTCCTGCTTGGTCACTTCACCAGCTTCTACCAAAACAATCCCCACATTCTTCAGGGAGCCATGATACTGAGCATTTTCATCAGGTGGGTCTATGTGGTAGAACCCTGATCCTGGAGCAGTACTTCCAACATATCTAGCAGAACTATGGGTTTTCCTTCTGACAGGGCAATTCTCAACTTTATGGGTAACCAGTTTGCAGATAAAACAACTCTTGGGCTTGACACATTTATCCAAATGATGCCCTGGTTCCCCACAGTTGTAGCAGATCACCTCAGAATATGCCATAAGGCCCGAAGCAGGGGCAGGAGCAGTTTTCTGGATGTCTTGTCTCTTCTTTTACTGATTCTTCCCTTGAGATTTCCCACTGATCTAAGAGTCAGAACCACCAGCAGATTGATCTTGGGCAATTACAGGAGCCTGCCCAGATTGTGCCCCCATTTGGGGCAGAGGTGGGCCGTACCACTGCCCAACTGGCGCTCCCCCCATTGTGATAGGGGAAATTCATCGGAGTTCCTGGTTCCTTCTCATCCTCCAGCCAGATGTTGTCTCTCAGAAAGCAGAAATAACCACCAGACAGCTCAATTGAAGTAGATTGCAAGCCTAATTTCAATCTTCTGCAGGTTTGGGGGAGAGGTAAGGTAGGGGATCCACCTGCTCCCGCTCCGGTGGTGTGCTGGTGGGCATGAGTCCAGTCAAGCATTCCCATCTTGCAGCACGGCGTGGATCTCCTGAATTCACTTCTCCTTTCGCCCATCGAACAAACGCAATCAACGGCTCCTTGGGGTGGGGCATCCTGTGCTTCTTTGAGAAATCTCCTTCGAAGTAGATCCGCAGGGCTAGATTCAGCAGCTCCCAATCCACATGATCCTTGCACATCCGAGCATACCTGCGCGAGTGAGAGAACGGATTCGGTCCCTCCTTGGCTTCCTCCCTCGCAGCTTCCTCCTCTGCTTCCCTCAATTCGCGCGTGCACTTGGTCCAGAAGAGAGCATCGTCACGGATCCACATCGCCCGCTCCCTCCATCTCCTCCCTCGAGTCTCCCGCAGCATCGCCGGCGCGACAGAGTTGAGCTGCTGGAGCATCCGCGGGAAGGCTTTGTAGACATGTGGGAGATGCATCTTGTACATCTGCCTGTCTTCCAGCCATTCCCCCATGGATATGGCCGGCGAATCTATGGGGCGCGCGAGCGGGCTTGCTGAGGCGGGCAGGCATGCCCGGAGTCAGGAGGCGGGGGGTGGCGGCGAGATCTATGGCGGCAGCGAGGGTGGAGGTAGTGGCGGGGGCGGCGGCGAGGGTGGAGGTGGTGGCGGGGGCGAAGGGGATCCCGAGAGCGGTCATCTATTTGCCAATTATGTGAACTAAACAGTCAACATATAAAATAATTTAAATATACATAATATAGTTAGAACGGAAACATAAGTTGGACCTGGCGTTCCTATTCTTATATAGAAAAATAGAACAGACCTCTGCGTTTTCTTCAAAAAAATACATAAATTGGGCTGCCAAAAATAAAACCTCGGATGGGAGGTCCATAGGCCGGTCGATACATGACGCCCCTAAGAAAATACAAACAGGCCTATGGACCTCCCATCCAAGGTCGTGGGCTGCGCATGTTAAAAATAAAAGCCTAGACGGGGCAGCCCAAAACCACGTCCAACACTTGCCAAAACTTTGTCCCTCGTTTTCTCTGTGTTTCGCACACTCGACATTGTGTGGGCATTTTGACTGTGCATCATATGAAGATGTGCTATGCATGAATGTTTATCAGCATGATGTTAACTGGCTGGTAGTTCCATTTTTTTACCATGAATAAAGCTTCCAACATGATGTTAACCCTGTTTGAAAAGGCCGTGTTAATATAAATGATCTGCCTCTGAAAGTTGCAGTTTCTTATCTGAAACTGAACTTGCAGTTTCTTATCTGAAACTGAAACTTGCAGTTTCTTCTTTGAGAATCACATTGTCTGCACTTTTATACTCCTATGAAACTACATTTTTAAGTGCTAAAAATAGATATCTAGAATTCATAAAATACTTCATATGCTCAATACTGCAAATCTGAAATTCAAAAGACATTCGTATCTGAAAGTACTCTCAAAATACACAACACAAAACACAATTCACAACCTGCAAATACTGACAACCCTAAGCTCCTCCTGACAATTCACAACCTGCCCGACTATTTGGCTGGGGGGCAGCCCCCTCCTATTCCTCGGCGGCAGACAGCCACCCCGTGAGACGATGTGAACGGTGAGGGAGACGATGGCGGGGAAGCATCATCGGGCCAACTGCTTGTCTCCTCTTGCAGTTGGGTTCGGTCGACGAAGACTCCACTAACATGCTCTGGCAGGAAACCCTCACAAACGGCTCCCTGTAGATGCTCGATCCTTCAATCTCTAGTGGATGCTCCATCTGGGATTGATACTCCCACCACCGCTCCCTCGCGATCGGATTCGGTGAATCTGTTTGCTCCATGGCCCAGAGGAGCAGCTCTATGTACTCCGGTGCGACTCCCTTTGGGAGTATTGCCGCCTTTTTGCTCTGTTGCAGATATTTGGCCATGGATGTCGCCGTCGCCGCTAGTTGGTCCTTGTTGTCAAACCAAGACTGTATCTCCAACATCCTAGCTAGCTTAACAGGGTCGCCGTCTACGACCCTCACGTATCGGTTGTACTCCTCCATCGATCTACTTCTCCAAAGCACCTTCACTCACCGGGGGTGGTTTTTGAATGGAAGAGGAGAGGAGCAACGATGGTTTTGGATTAGAACAGGAGAGGAGCAACGCTGGTTTTGGACTAGAATAGGAGAGGAGGGTCGGTGGTTTTGAAATGGAAGAGGAGAGGAGCGGCGCTGCATTTAGATTGGAACAGGAGAGGAGCGACGGTGGTTTAAGAGGAGAAGAGCGGAAGAGCGGTGCTGGTCTTGGAAGTATTTTTTTGTTGTTTTGCGTATTTTGGGTCAAAGTTTGACCACGTACTGTATTTGACGAGCAAAATGTGAATGCATGTCACCAAAAATTGTATCGTTTGTTTCGTATTTGAATGTACTTCCAAATTATATTATTTTTGCAACGTATAACATATATTTTATTTGCGAAAATCATGGTCAATTATGACCCAGAATAAAAGGGAGACTAGTTAATGTGGGGCCGCTTTCTTAATTGAAGGGTAAATTGATTTTGATTTTGATCCAGTCACAGCGCGCCGACCCTCTCGTCCAATCCTAAATCACCATCACACGCTCCTCTCCCTCTTCTCCATTGCAAAACCACATCCTCTCCTCTCCATCATCTCCATTCCAAAACCACAGTCTCGCCTCTCCCTCTTCTGATCTTCTCCACTGCAAAACCACCTCCTCTCCTCTCCATCATCTCCATTCCAAAACCACCGTCTCGCCTCTCCCTCTTCTCTATTGCAAGACCACCGTCTCTCCTCCGTTTTCTAGATGCTTTGCTCCATGGCGCGGGCGCAATCCATGGATACAAAATTAGCATACTATATACTATTTAAAAGTCAAGGGCGGGGCTTTTCCTGCGCGGTAGGCGTTGGGGCAGTTCCGCCTGGTCGGTTCGACAGAGACGTGAGAAGACGAGGGAGTAGGCTGCTGCAAACGTAGGCTGTGTGATTTGACAGTGAGTTACTTCTGGACAGGTGGGGCCCCGTGATTGGACTTGCCATTATCATTTTAACTGTAGCGCTACGACCAGCGTGAGTCTCCCGATTCCTGACCACCTCCATACAGGTGCCTCTCCCAATGCTCCACCATTTAGTAGAGGGTGGCTCTTGCATGAGAGCCCACTTCTCCACTTTTTCCTTGCCTCTCTTTCCTCCACATATGCAAAAATGCCATGTAAAGCGCACTATTGTACTTACTTTTACTTGCTCCTACATGTGCTTAAGCTTGCCACATAGGCATAAAGTCTGATGTGGCAAGTTAATCAAGAAGAGAGAGACTAGTTTGGTGACCCAAGGAAGAAACGGTGCTAAGCGCGTGTACCTAGGTGAAAAGACAATTTTGAGTCTATAGCTAATTAAATGAAGCAAACTTGGCAACACCATTTCATTAGAAGAGGTCACTCCTTGGCAAATGCAATAAATACTAGTACTCCCTGTGTCCCATAATATAAGAACGTTTTTGGCACTACACTAGTGTCAAAAACATTCTTATATTATGGGATGGAGGGAGTACGAAGAAAGAGGTAGAGAGAAGTAAAAAAAATACACTTATAGCCAACGTTATAGCCAACCTTGTTGTAGTATGAGTGACTATGTATGACATGCCAACATCAGATAGCCTAACGCACCGTGTTAAATCTCCAAGGGTGCGATCGCGCGAGCGACTTGACGATCATGGTAGGCGCGACCATGATACGGGCTGCTGGCAGCCCTTGGATCTAAGATCAAACGATCGCATGCTAAGTTGCTGAAAATTTGCAGAATAACCCTCAAGGATAGGATATTCACCCATAGGTCTAGAATCACGCCATGCAACCGTTCAATCTCAGATCCAAGGGCTCTCGGAAGCCCGTATCATGGGAGAATGGAAATCCACTACCCTGCCGTTCGCACGCTGGCAGTTCGCTCCTACTTGTCCTCGCACGTCCTTCAATACTGGCGGTTCGCTCCTAGTCGTCCCGTCCATTCACATTACGACAGTTCCACTAATCCTAACCGTCCTCCCAAATCCATGGCGTCCCAAATCTCCAGCATTGGCGGTGAGTACAAGGTTAGAACCATCATCGGCAATGAGTTTGACGTCATCTACACCCGTTCTTCCGTGACAGTGAAAGGAAGCCTTTCTCGCTTCAGACGCATGTTCGAAAACTCAGATGATGAGTGGGTCGCTGAGCTAGATGTTGAGTACACCACAGTCCTGGGACCAAAGAAGGATCTAAAGGACGGAGAGAGGAAGAATCCCACCGTGATCCAGGTTTGCGTACATAACGTTTGCTTGGTCTACCACATATGCCATGCTGACATTGAGTGCCAGGATTTTAAGAACTTCCTCAAGGACAAAATAGTGAAATTCGTTACTGTAGACTTTAAGAACAACAAGGATGTCCTGCGTCGGATAGGTCTCGTTGTAGGAAACCCCTTCGACCTCTAGAAGAATCGGCTGGTGTCCTCTCGTCAGCCTTCAATGCTAACCCTGGCAGGAGCCATGGTTCATCCTTCATATGGTAAACTGGAGAAACCTCCATACACGTTTCATTGTCATGCATGGCATAGGAATGTACTAGATATAAACCACATCCACTACGCTGCAATGGATGGCTACCTTTGCTTCAATATCTACAAGGGTTGGATGAAGAGCAATAGCCAAGTGTGCGGTTCAAGCAAAGAAGTATCGGCCAAGAGGAAGAGGGACAAGGACGAAGTCGAGGACGTGGACGAGGACTCCGAGTAAGGTGGCAGTGTCGTTGCTCATGGTGGTTCTAATGCAGTGTCTACTGGAATAGTTGCAAAGTTTAATTTCAGGTGTGCTTAATTTAATTTGAGGGGTGTGTTGAACAGAGCCCCCAGCAGAACTATGTTATGTTTCTTCTCGTTACTTTAACTCTTCAGTACGTACATACTAGTATTTCTTACATTTCTCTTTTAGTTGGTATAGTACTACCACTCGTTTCTTCACATTATATACGTACAATATATATGGCCAACATCATATAGCCAGCAGTTTAGTTGTCAAAGAATTTTAGGGTGCTTTGTTTTGTCAAAGAATTCCAGGATGCTTAGAGGGTGCTTGGATCCAAGGGACTTATTTTAGTCTGACTAAAAATAGTCTCTTTAAGAGGCTAAAGTTCCAAGCACCCCTCACTAAAGAGGGGCTAAAACTAGTCTTGAGACTAATTTTTTTAGTCAGGGGTACCCCTACTAAAATGTGGATTAGTCCTCTCTCTACTCATTTAACTCCTCTCCTTTAACACATGCGAGTTCTAGATTGGAGGTTTGGAGGATAATAAATGCTCATTAACTTGATTTTAGCCTTTTTAGTATTTGGATCCAAGCATGGGTGAGGCTAGCATGTTTTAGTCCCACTACTTTTAGTCATGGGACTAAAACGTATCCAAGCACCCTCTTAGTTTTATTTGAGGGTGGGTTGTGCTGGACACCATTATTGTGACTAGCCTTTTTAATAGTACTATATGCATAATATGGCGACGAGCGTTTTTTTAATTTCAAGTTTTGCTCCATGGCGCAATCCATAGATACTACTGTTGTACAAAAGTATACATTTTTAAAAGGCTAGAGGGTGGAGCAGTCTAGCTTGGTCGGTTTCACGAGAGGCGAGGGCCTTTGCGCTTTGACGGCTCATTACTGCTGGAAGGCGGGGCCTTGTGATTTGACTGCTCGTATAAATGCGTTAACGACCTGATTGAGGAGGAGCAAAGAACCGTGCAGTATACTCAAGTTTTCCACTGGAGTAGTACTGCGACGGAGGAGCACGAAACACGAAAGCCCACTGCCATATGGCGATAAAAAATGATCTAATTTGCTAGTCATCTCATTGTTAGCATTGTTCTATTCATTCCCTCAAAAAACCATTGTTCTATTCATGCCTCGCAGAGAACGTGACACGTGCGGCGAAACACCCGAAGCAAAAGATGAAACACATGAGCAAAAGAAGAAGGAAGATTATTACCCCAAATGATCTAATTCGCCGCGGAGTCGTAACTGCTTCTTCATCTCCTCCATGACCTCCATCTCCTTGTGCGTCTCCTCCGCCATCTTCTTCATTCTGTCCATGACGCGGGATTTCTCGACGCGAGCCTTCATCATCTGTTCCATGGCCGCATTACGTACCTTGACAGCAGCCGGGTGCTCGATGCGGAGTTTCGCCAACTCCTCCTTCTGTTCCATGACGAGGGCGTGCAGCATCTTCATCGAGGAACTACTATTCTCATGCAGCTTCTTCCAGCCGGCGTTCTTCTCCTTCAACAGGTCGATCTTGTGGCAGAGCTTCGCCTTGTCCTCCTGAAGTCGCAGGATTTCGTCGGTCGTCTTCTTCTCTGAGGCAATGCTCTTCTTCAGCAGCATCACCAAGCCGGCGGTCAACTCCCCCTGCTGATTGAGCTCAGCGGGCATGTCGTCGAGGCTCTCCTTTAGCAACTCCATCAAGCCTTGGTTGAACTCCTTCTACTTATTGAGGTGCTTATTGAGCTGATCGGGCATGCCATCGAGGGATAACGACTCCAGCTCCGCCAGCTCGGCATGTTCGCCTCTGCGGCTAGGGCGCTCCTGGGAGCCATCGCCTGCCCATGAGAGATCTTTCGAGGTCTCTGCGTGGCGGCGAGCCCTCTCTTTTTTTCCCATAGCCTTGGTTGCCGCTCCCTTGTTATGAGTAGTTCTCGACCTAGAGCTCTGCTCACCGACCATGGCAACGACGGACGAAGAAGGAGCACTTATGAGGAGGAAAGGTTGAGTAATTTTCGGTTAGGTAATTCCCCTTTTTATAACCTAAGTACTAGCACTAGTACTAATGCCTGCATAGTGGGAACACGTTCAGGTTTGATACGTACTAGTAGGTGTGAGCAGGCTTCCAAATGTGATGGGAACAAGGTAAAGATTAATTGATGGTTTTGATTTCGAGGCCCGAAACGGCTCCCGATGAGTTTAGCGGAACATAAATTTCAAGTACTACACTGCTCAAATGCGTAAATATTATGTTACTGTCAAAAATTGGCACAAAATACGAAGGAGACCAATGGAAGTACTACTAGCAACCCACGATTTAACTACTCGCATGCACGCAGTGGAGTAATAATGTCACACCCTAGCTAGTCATGCATTAGAGTGTTGCATCATGTTTATTCTTTCACCAGAAACCTGAAATGGGGATGACAGAACCCCCAGTCCCCTCTGAAACCAACTAGGGTTTACTAAAAACTTTTTCAATGAACCTGAAATGCCCTTCTAAAATGTCCATCATTTTTTGTCTTGGTTCAGAACCTCTGCCAAAAGTGGTGCACATTTTCCTAGGCCATCTTAGGGTTTTTGAATTAAATCATAAATATTTGAATTTGGGCATTTAAAGTTATATAAAATATTTAAATGTTCAAATATCTCCAAACTAAAATGTTTCATGTTGGAAATAATCCAACTATGAACCAGGAGTAGTTTGGTGATTTTAGGAGTTGCCTAAGTATTTTATTTAATTCAACAAAGTTGCAGAAGTAAAAAAAACAGAAAGAAATGGAAAAAACTTACCTGGCGCCCAGCACCCGGCCCACCTGCCGGCCCAGCCCAGCGCCGCTCCAGCGAGCTGCTTGCCGGCCAGGCAGGCAGGCAGGTGCCCGACGGCGACCGCAGCGTGCGCCACGCACCTGCTCGCCGCCTCGCCGCTCCCCTCGTCCGGTGACGTCGTGGACCGGCCTCCCTCGCTCCCCCGAACCCCACAGACACTCCCGCTCCTCTCCAGCTCCTCCCCATCGCGCTCCCCCGCCATGGCCAACGCCACCATCGCCGTGCCTTCGTCGTAGCCGTGCTCCCCGCCACCCGTGCGTCCTCTCATCGTGTCCAGGAGCTCCGCCACTGTCCACTTCATCGAGCAGCCGAGCCCCGAGCGCTCGCAACGCCCGAGTCCACCGCACCGACCTCGCCCGAGTCCGCCGTCGCCGGAGATCCCCTTCAACGCCGTCGTCGCTCCGGTTCATCTCCGGCCACACCAAGGGCTTCGTCGCACTCACTGTGAGCTTAGACATCTTCCCCTCCCTTCCGTTCTTGCTCCCGAGCCGTGTAGCAACCTCCCGGAGCTCAACCGCACCCACCGCCGTGGAGCTCGTCGCCGACGTGCTCCCGGTCACCCTCCGGCCACAAACTGGTGTCCATCATGCTCACCGTGTCACTTAGCACCTAGCTAGCCACTCCCCGAGCCTCACCGACCCCTCTAGCGTCAAGTTCGTCTTCGGCCGAACCCCGGTGGCCGCCAAAGTCGTCGCCGGCGCCAACTCCGGCCACCCCGACCCCAACGGACTCCACCAAGAGCTGCGGCTCGACCTCAGCTCCTCTCCGGTGGCCTCCGCGGCTCGTTTGGTTGCCGGAACGGCAAAAATCACTTCCGCCGCCGCGTCGGGCTCGCCGGCGGCTAAACGCCGGTGCAGCCGACCCGGGTTTGACCACGGGTGGGCCCTGGTTGACTCCCCTGAGTCAATGACAGGTGGGGCCCAGCCCTGTTAATTAAACATGTTTAGTTTTAATTAAACTTTAATTAATCTAATCACACTGACACGCGGGACCCACTGTCAGGTTTGACCCGGACGTGTTCCGTTGACCTGCTGACGTCACACTGACGTCAGGCTGACGCAATAATTGACTTTCTGGAATTAATCTAATATAGGAAATTCCAGAATATAGTTTAAACTTCAAAAATTCATAACTTTTATTCTGTAACTCCAAATCAGACAAATTATATATGAAAAATGATCAGAAAAATCCAATCTATCCACCTGTACTATTTTCATGCATGATTAAACAAGTTAACCTGATGTTTAATGCAGAACAAGGAAAAGCACTTTAAAAGGCCATGTTTGAGTTTGAAATTTGAATCTTTGATTCAAATTGGTTCAAACCTTTCTGGTCTTAGTTGCATTAGCCCAACACACTCATATTGCTATGTTTCATGCATGCATCATATTGTTGCACATTGTTTGGTGATGGTTGTGTATCGGTGTTCTTTGCGGCAGGTTCTGCCCCCGAGGAGTACCGTGTTTACCCTAACGAAGAACCGTATCAGTGCATCAAACCATCAGGCAAGCAACCAACCATTTGATCATATCGATACAATCCCATGTTCTCGCTCCTGCTCTCTTTTACTGCATTAAGACAACGCGTTTCAAACTGCTGTGTGCTACGGTAGTTGAACCCATTTCCTCTGCATGACCTGTCATTGCCACAGTAACTAGATGAAACCCACTAGCATGTGTAGGAGTTGATTGAGCCATATGTATGTGTTGTTCCTACCTTGCTATGCCTGCTATGCTTAGAGTCATGTCAGGTCTGGTTCATCTGGGTGATGGCTAGAGTGAAATGATTATGTCGGTAATGAGAGTGGTGTGGTGAACACGTTTTGGTAAAGGTATCGATGAGAGGCCATGTAGGAGTACATGGTGGGTTGTTTCATTGAAGCCGACCTTAAGCACTGAGATCTGTATGTGTGATTTAAGATACAGCTACTACCATGCATTGGGCCCTGAAATATGACCCCGCTCGACTTCTTATTCACCCTAGCTCTCTGTCCAGGAGTTGCAAGTAGTTTCTGGTGTTTGTAGCCTACTGGAGGCCGTGGATAGCGCTGACCGTAGGGGTGGGCTGTGATGCGGTAGGTACATGGCACGGTGTACCAAATACCCGTTAGGTATCTCGGGAACCCTGTTCACATCGTTCGGGGCCGTATGGGAAACCTCGGCCGGACTCCCTGCGGATGGAACCTGGATAGGCGATAAACCTGGACTAGAGACTTAGGTGTTTAGGTAGGTCGTGGTCTACACCCACGTCGGCTTTCGCTTGAAGTCTGCCGAGCACATGTCGTGTGCAGACGCTAAGTGGTGGAAACATGTATGAAGAAGTACACCCCTGCAGGGTTATCATGATCTTTTCGAATAGCCGCGTCCGCGATAAAGGACTACTTGGTTGCCTATACAGTTCATAGACAAGTAAATGGAAACTACTAAAAGCTTCAAGATAAGTGTGAGTGCCAAGGATGGCTCTTCCGTAGGAAGACGGAGGTGGACCCTCGGTAGTGTATTGAAGTGGTGAGTAGTGGACTCGTGTGCGCAAAACCATTTCAAGTTGGAGTCTCGTAGGTTAGCCTAGCCAAGAGTCAAAGCTGGCTTGCTGCAATAACTCCACCAACCCTTCTTGATAATATGCATGTATGTAGGATCTGATGTAAGTCTTGCTGAGTACCTTTGTACTCATGTTGCTATAATTTACATTTTTACAGAAGACGCTGCAACCCCTTCTGATGGGTTCTACGTAGACGTTGACATCAATGAGTAGGCTAAGGCCCAGGTGGTGATCCTGAGCTTGTGAAGGACCACGTAGTATAGCTAGGCTTTCCAAGCCTCTTTTATTTTACTAGTTGTCTGTACTCAGACAAGTTACTTCTGCTGCTGGTTTGTATGACTGTATGACTTGAATGCTGGGTCGTGTGACCCGTACCTTTGTGTATGTTATGTATGGCTCTCTGAGCCTTAAATAAAGTGCTTGTGTCATAGAGTCATGTTGTGATGCCTTGTTGTGTTTGCACATATCGGGCATATTGTGTGTATGATTGAAATGCTTGGTATGTGTGGGATCTGACTACCTAGTTGTTTATCCTTAGTAGCCTCTCTTACCGGGAAATGTCTCCTAGTGTTACACTGAGCCATGGTAGCTTGCTATTGCTCTGGAACACTTAGGCTGGCCGGCATGTGTCCTTCTTCGTTACTGTGTCTGTCCCTTCGGGGAAATGTCACGCATTGAGTACTGGAGTCCTGTTAGCCCGCTACAGCCCGGTTTACCGGAGTCCTGCTAGCCCAGTGCTACAGCCCGGACCCACTTGCTGATGACCGACACGTTCGTTGCTGGGTCATGGATGCCTGTCCCTGTAAGCACTGTGCCACCTTGGATTTACGACTAGTCATGTCAGCCCGGGCTCTTTATCATATGGATGCTAGCGACACTATCATATACGTGAGCCAAAAGGCGCAAACGGCCCCGGGCAAAGGTAAGGCGACACCCGTGGGGATGCCGTGCGTGAGGCCGCAAAGTGATATGGGGTGTTACAAGCTAGATCGATGTGACATCGAGTCGGGGTCCTGACAGCGTTGGCATCAGAGCCGGACTGCCTGTAGGTTCTCCAAGCCAAACTGGTCGATGTTGAGTCTAGAAATTCCTTAGTTATATGTAGGGGAATTGTTTGTGGGTTGGAACGTAAGGTTCTTTTTACTCCTTATCTTATGACATTCTGATCTGAGTCAGTCTATTCTTCCACCGGGGGTTAAGGAATTAGGATCTTTTCTCTCTATCAGGATCACGTGTTACCAATCAGTAGTACCTTATAGGTTTGATGGATACAAGCCTAGTACAGTTCTACTACCACATCATGTTGTTAGGATGGACTCAGAACTTTGATATGATGATGTTGAGTGTGTATGAAATCCTTTGTCAAATGTCTCGAAATCCTTCTTGAGCATTTACAGCTGTTACGCTGCCAAAATTTTGTTAGAAATTCTAATGCCTTTGCATTATGGTTGTGCTTTCAGATGGCCACTCGCGACCTTAATCAAGTGGTTCGCCTGACTCGATGCCTAGATGTACCCGGCCATACCGCCATGTTGGTCAGGGTAATGACTGAGGCTGGATACCGTTGGTATCCTGAGTACACGGTCGAAGAGCAATTCCGAGACTTTAATCAAAGCCAGTATCTCTGCACTGTCAGGATATTTCCATCTTATCCTGGGTCCACCGAGCCCCTTCACTGCTCCTATGGACTCGGGGTTACTATTGAGATGGCTGTGCAGGACGCCGCCTACTCTATGATGACCATCATGCGAGTCAGGTCTGGCCTATTTCGGGACTCTGACTTCCGGTATATGCCAGGATCACTTCCGGGAGCACAAGGGTATCTCTAGGCTATCTATGCTGACCCCACCCAGGAGGATTCACGGACTCGCACTACTGCTGAGATGCTCGAGGATAAGGACCATGAAAATCGGGCCTTGAGGTTAGAGCTCTTCAATACCCGTGCTGACCATTGGGCCACATTGACTCGGTTTGCACCAGCGGTGCAAGCTGGATATTCGAATATGTGCGATCTCTATCCTGTGAGATCTGCTCTGCCAGACGTGATGGGTTGGCGTGATGTAGGAGGCATCACCCCACCTCGCGGTCCCCGCAGGCCACCGTCTGTTGGTCCAAGACCCCATCCTAGCCCCTATGGTCCACAAGCTCCACGAGATCGTCTGTTCCCGGATGATCATGTTGAGCTTCCAGGCTATGGAGGTAATTTCTACAAGGACTACTACGGATCGGTCTGAGTTAGTGGTAGTATCACTAGTTTGTACTAGCTGTGTCGTCTATCGTCCTGCGTGACTCGTGGGATATGACCTAGTTTGTACCGCTTCCGGAGGTGTAGAAAAATAATGTATAGGAGCTTGGGATGCCTCCGATGTGATGTAATCTTCCTTTCACCGTAACAGTACCTTGTTTGGTTTTGTACTAAACCTTGTATGGTGTGTATGACGATGGAATAAAGAAGTAGTTTCTGTATCTACCATGTCATACGGATGATCATCTTGCATTCCGAGTTATTCCTTACATTCTGTATCCTATGTCGGAATCTTATCATTCTGACTAAATCATTGTCTTGTTTACCTAGGATGGTTAACACGCGCACTAACCCTGCTCCTCAAGAGCAGGCCGAAGGCAGTGAAGTCAGGAATGCAAATCTGCCTCATCCTCCTTCCCTAGCCGAGGTTATGATGGAAGCTGAGAGAAATAAACGGGAGACCAACCGTTTGTTGGAGCGTATTGAACAGAACACAGCACACCATCAGAGGACTAACGTGGTGTCGCTCAGTGATTTCATTAAGTTACATCCACCCACGTTCCACCACTCCGTCGAGCCTCTCGACGCTGATGACTGGCTTCGCAGTATTTCTCACAAACTGCGTTCTGCGCTAGTAGCTGAGGCTGACAAGGTCACCTTTGCTGCATATCATCTTGAAGGCCCCGCCAGTCTATGGTGGGAGAATTATGGAGCTATGCGCCCAGCGGGCCATGTCACTACTTGGGCTGAATTCAGCGAGGCTTTCCGTGAACATCACATTCCGGAGGGTCTCATGGACCGTAAACGTGAGGAATTTTGCAGTTTCACTCAGGGCCGACTCTCTATGGATGCTTACAACAGGGAGTTTGGTAACCTCGCACGATATGCCACTGAGGAAGTTCTACCGATGCCAAGAAGCAAGCAAGGTTCCGTAAGGGGCTTAGTCCTGAGCTTCGCCGCGACCTCCGTCTGCATGAGTGCACATCCTTTCAGAAACTTGTTAACAAGGCCATCAGTGCTGAGACTGGTCAGACTGATTATGACGCAACACACAAGCATGGCCGTGACGTGGGTTCCTCATCCGGTGCTGGTCCTCAGAAGCGCCGCGTGTGGGTGCCCAACACTGCCCTGCCACCCAGGTTCACACCGAGGCCATCCTTCCAGGCGCCTCGCCCCGTTCAACAGTCTGCACCAGCCAAGCCCTATGGTGGTCCAACCAACAACGCTCCTCCACGTACCAGTTCTGTGACTTGCTTTAAGTGTGGGGAATCTGGCCACTATATGCGCGAGTGTCCCCAGACCAACCCCAACCAATCTGCTAAAACTGTTGGCCGTGGCAAGCCGACAGGAAAAGTGTTCCACGCCAAGCCGGCCACCGCTACACGTGGCCATGTCAACTATATCTCTGCCGAGGAAGCTCAAGAGGATCCCAACGTCGTTCTTGGTACGCTTCTTGTTAATTGCCACCCGGCATCTGTTCTTTTCGATACAGGAGCCTCTCATTCTTTTATATCCGAAAATTATGCTCGTTTGCATAACATCGCATTCTGTGACATGCCAACCTCTATGGTAATTCAAACTCCGGGATCCAAATGGCAAACTTCTAGAGTAAGCCATGGAAATGAAATCCAAGTCGACAGACTTGTTTTCCTCGCATCTTTGATAGCCCTTAAATCTTCAGATATTAATATCATTCTGGGCATGGACTGGATGTCAGTTCATCATGCCCAAATTGATTGCTTCTCTAGGACTGTTCAACTTACCCATCCTTCGGGGAAGATAGTCAATGTCTTGACCCGAATAGCCAAGCGACAGTTATATTCTCTTAACGCCAGCCCTTTGCCAGACCTTGAGGACGTCCCGGTAGTCCGTGACTTTCCGGATGTTTTCCCAGAGGAATTGCCAGGTGTTCCACCTGACAGGGATGTTGAGTTCGTAATAGACCTCATTCCAGGAACCGTTCCGATTGCTAGAAGACCCTATAAGATGGCACCACTAGAACTAGCCGAGCTTAAGAAACAACTCGATGAGTCCTTGAAAAAGGGTTTCATCCGACCTAGTTCATCTCCGTGGGCTTGCCCCGTCCTCTTCGTGAAGAAGAAGGATGGTACGGACCGGATGGTTGTAGATTACCGACCTGTCAATTTGGTCACAATCAAGAACAAATATCCGCTCCCTAGGATCAACGACCTGTATGATCAGCTCGCTGGATCCTCAGTCTTCTCCAAAATGGATTTGAGGTTGGGCTACCATCAAATCAAAATCAGAAACGGGGACATTCCTAAAACGGCCTTTGTTACTCGTTATGGCCAAAACGAGTACACCGTCATGTCCTTCGGTTTAACCAACGCTCCAACCACCTTTTCTCGGTTAATGAACTCAATCTTCATGGAGTATTTGGATAAATTCGTCGTGGTTTACCTAGATGATATACTCATCTACTCCAAGAACGAGGAAGAACATGCCGAACATCTAAGGCTAGTGTTGAAGAAACTTCGAGAGCACCGCCTTTATGCCAAGTTTTCCAAATGTGAATTTTGGTTGTCAGAAGTGACCTATCTGGGTCATGTAATATCTGGTAAAGGTATCGCTGTTAACCCTGAGCGAGTTCAAGCCGTCCTTAATTGGACTCCACCTGAATCGGTCAAGCAAGTTCGGAGTTTTCTGGGCTTAGCGAGCTATTGTCGTCGCTTTGTCGAAAATTTCTCCAAAGTTGCTAAACCTCTAACCGAACTCCTCAAGAAAGATAAAAAGTTTGAATGGACTCCACAATGTGAGCACAGCTTTCAGGAACTGAAAAGACGCCTGACTTCTGCTCCCGTTCTGGTACCGCCAGACTTCTCTAAGGACTTTGTTATCTACTGCGACGCCTCGCGACAAGGACTAGGTTGCATCCTCATGCAAGATCGACACGTAATTTCTTACGCTTCACGGCAATTGCACCCACATGAGGAGAATTATCCTACTCATGATCTAGAGCTTGCAGCCGTAGTCTATGCACTTAAGACCTGGCGACATTACCTCCTCGGTAACCGTTGCGAAATATTCACTGATCACCAAAGTCTGAAGTACATTTTCACCCAACCGGATTTGAATCTCAGGCAAAGACGTTGGGTTGAGTTGATCACAGATTTCGACTTAGGAATAACTTACACCCCAGGGAAAGCCAACGTCATGGCTGATGCGCTAAGTCGTAAATCTTATTGTAACAACCTGATGTTACAACAAAGTCAACCGCTTCTCCATGAGGAATTTCGGAAGCTTAACCTTCACATTGTTCCTCAAGGATTTCTTTCCACCTTGGTGGCGAAACCTACTCTTACGGATCAAATCATCGCTGCCCAAAAGCGAGATAAGGGAATATCTAAAATCAAGGAGAACATTGCTAGCGGAGGTGCTAGTTGTTTCTCCACAAATGATCATGGTGTTGTGTACTTTGGGAACCGTTTAGTGGTTCCCAAGAACCAGCATCTACGACAGTTGATCCTTAAGGAGGCTCATGAATCTCCTCTCACCATTCATCCCGGTAGTACTAAGATGTATCAGGACCTACGCCAGAGGTTCTGGTGGACTAGGATGAAGAGAGAAATTGCTCAGTATATTGCTAATTGCGACGTCTGTCGTCGTGTAAAAGCAGAGCATCAACGGCCTGCTGTCACCCTTCAACCCCTAGCTATTCCTGAATGGAAATGGGATAAAATTGGTATGGATTTCATTACCGGTTTTCCCAGGACCAAGAGAGGGAATAATGCTATCTTTGTCGTTGTCGATCGTCTTTCCAAAGTGGCCCATTTCTTACCTGTTCGTGAGAGTATAACCGCTAGTCAGCTGGCAGACTTATACATCTCCCGAATAGTGTCTCTCCATGGTGTTCCTTTGGAAATTAAATCGGATCGAGGAAGTCTTTTCACCTCTCGATTTTGGGAAAGTTTCCAAAACGCTATGGGAACCCGCCTTTCCTTTAGCACCGCTTTTCACCCTCAATCGAGTGGTCAAGTAGAACGCGTCAACCAGATCCTAGAAGACATGCTTCGAGCCTCTGTTATCTCATTCGGAATGGATTGGGAGAAGTGCCTTCCATTTGCCGAATTCGCTTACAACAACAGCTAACAATCTAGCTTGGGTAAAGCCCCTTTTGAAGTTCTCTATGGACGATGGTGTCGAACACCCCTTAACTGGTCAGAGACCGGGGAAAGACAATTCTTTGGCCCGGATATGATTCATGAAGCAGAAGAGCAAGTTCGCATCGTTCGTGAAAAGTTGAAAACAGCCCAATCTCGTCAAAAGAGTCAATATGACCGAAAACATAAGGCTATGACTTTCGAGGTTGACGAGAAGGCTTACCTTCGGGTTAACCCTCTGAAGGGAACCCATCGTTTCGGTATCAAAGGCAAATTGGCTCCTCGTTACATTGGACCTTTTCGCATTCTCGCTAAACGAGGAGAAGTTGCCTACCAGTTGGAACTACCTCCGCACCTCTCCGGAGTCCACGATGTCTTCCACGTTTCTCAACTCAGGCGTTGCTTCTCGGATCCTATCTGTGGAGTGGACTACGAAACGCTTGATCTCCAAGATAATCTTACATATCGAGAGTACCCCATTCGTATCCTCGATCAGGCCGAGCGTACCACTCGACGTCATAATATCAAGTTTCTCAAAGTTCAATGGTCGCACCATTCTGAGGATGAAGCAACTTGGGAAAGGGAGGATCGTCTTCGACTCGAGTATCCCGCCTTCTTCCCGGAGGAACCCAAATCTCGGGACGAGATTCTTTTGAGTGGGGGTGAGTTGTCACACCCTAGCTAGTCATGCATTAGAGTGTTGCATCATGTTTATTCTTTCACCAGAAACCTGAAATGGGGATGACAGAACCCCCAGTCCCCTCTGAAACCAACTAGGGTTTACTAAAAACTTTTTCAATGAACCTGAAATGCCCTTCTAAAATGCCCATCATTTTTTGTCTTGGTTCAGAACCTCTGCCAAAAGTGGTGCACATTTTCCTAGGCCATCTTAGGGTTTTTGAATTAAATCATAAATATTTGAATTTGGGCATTTAAAGTTATATAAAATATTTAAATGTTCAAATACCTCCAAACTAAAATGTTTCATGTTGGAAATAATCCAACTATGAACCAGGAGTAGTTTGGTGATTTTAGGAGTTGCCTAAGTATTTTATTTAATTCAACAAAGTTGCAGAAGTAAAAAAAAACAGAAAGAAATGGAAAAAACTTACCTGGCGCCCAGCACCGGGCCCACCTGCCGGCCCAGCCCAGCGCCGCTCCAGCGAGCTGCTTGCCGGCCAGGCAGACAGGCAGGTGCCCGACGGCGACCGCAGCGCGCGCCACGCACCTGCTCGCCGCCTCGCCGCTCCTCTCGTCCGGTGACGTCGTGGACCGGCCTCCCTCGCTCCCCCGAACCCCCCAGACACCCCCGCTCCTCTCCAGCTCCTCCCCCTCGTGCTCCCCCGCCATGGCCGACGCCACCATCGCCGTGCCTTCGTCGTAGCCGTGCTCCCCGCCACCCGTGCGTCCTCTCATCGTGTCCAGGAGCTCCGCCGCTGTCCACTTCATCGAGCAGCCGAGCCCCGAGCACTCGCAACGCCCGAGTCCACCGCACCGACCTCGCCCGAGTCCGCCGTCGCCGGAGATCCCCTTCAATGCCGTCGTCGCTCCGGTTCATCTCCGGCCACACCAAGGGCTTCGTCGCACTCACTGTGAGCTTAGCCATCTTCCCCTCCCTTCCGCTCTTGCTCCCGAGCCGTGTAGCAACCTCCCGGAGCTCAACCGCACCCACCGCTGTGGAGCTCGTCGCCGACGTGCTCCCGGTCACCCTCCGGCCACAAACTGGTGTCCATCATGCTCACCGTGTCACTTAGCACCTAGCTAGCCACTCCCCGAGCCTCACCGACCCCTCTAGCGTCAAGTTCGTCTTCGGCCGAACCCCGGTGGCCGCCAAAGTCGTCGCCGGCGCCAACTCCGGCCACCCCGACCCCAACGGACTCCACCAAGAGCTGCGGCTCGACCTCAGCTCCTCTCCGGTGGCCTCCGCGGCTCGTTTGGTTGCCGGAACGGCAAAAATCACTTCCGCCGCCGCGTCGGGCTCGCCGGCGGCTAAACGCCGGTGCAGCCGACCCAGGTTTGACCACGAGTGGGCCCTGGTTGACTCCCCTGAGTCAATGACAGGTGGGGCCCAGCCCTGTTAATTAAACAGGTTTAGTTTTAATTAAACTTTAATTAATCTAATCACACTGACACGCGGGACCCACTGTCAGGTTTGACCCGGACGTGTTCCGTTGACCTGCTGACGTCACACTGACGTCAGGCTGACGGAATAATTAACTTTCTGGAATTAATCTAATATAGGAAATTCCAGAATATAGTTTAAACTTCAAAAATTCATAACTTTTATTCTGTAACTCCAAATCAGACAATTATATATGAAAAATGATCAGAAAAATCCAATCTATCCACCTGTACTATTTTCATGCATGATTAAACAAGTTAACCTGATGTTTAATGCAGAACAAGGAAAAGCACTTTAAAAGGCCATGTTTGAGTTTGAAATTTGAATCTTTGATTCAAATTGGTTCAAACCCTTCTGGTCTTAGTTGCATTAGCCCAACACACTCATATTGCTATGTTTCATGCATGCATCATATTGTTGCACATTGTTTGGTGATGGTTGTGTATCGGTGTTCTTTGCGGCAGGTTCTGCCCCCGAGGAGTACCGTGTTTACCCTAACGAAGAACCGTATCAGTGCATCGAACCATCAGGCAAGCAACCAACCATTTGATCATATCGATACAATCCCATGTTCTCGCTCCTGCTCTCTTTTACTGCATTAAGACAACGCGTTTCAAACTGCTGTGTGCTACGGTAGTTGAACCCATTTCCTCTGCATGACCTGTCATTGCCACAGTAACTAGATGAAACCCACTAGCATGTGTAGGAGTTGATTGAGCCATATGTATGTGTTGTTCCTACCTTGCTATGCCTGCTATGCTTAGAGTCGTGTCAGGTCTGGTTCATCTGGGTGATGGCTAGAGTGAAATGATTATGTCGGTAATGAGAGTGGTGTGGTGAACACGTTTTGGTAAAGGTATCGATGAGAGGCCATGTAGGAGTACATGGTGGGTTGTTTCATTGAAGCCGACCTTTAGCACTGAGATCTGTATGTGTGATTTAAGATACAACTACTACCATGCATTGGGCCCTGAAATATGACCCCGCTCGACTTCTTATTCACCCTAGCTCTCTGTCCAGGAGTTGCAAGTAGTTTCTGGTGTTTGTAGCCTACTGGAGGCCGTGGACAGCGCTGACCGTAGGGGTGGGCTGTGATGCGGTAGGTACGTGGCACGGTGTACCGAATACCCGTTAGGTATCTCGGGAACCCTGTTCACATCGTTCGGGGCCGTATGGGAAACCTCGGCCGGACTCCCTGCGGATGGAACCTGGATAGGCGATAAACCTGGACTAGAGACTTAGGTGTTTAGGTAGGTCGTGGTCTACACCCACGTCGGCTTTCGCTTGAAGTCTGCCGAGCACATGTCGTGTGCAGACGCTAAGTGGTGGAAACATGTATGAAGAAGTACACCCCTGCAGGGTTATCATGATCTATTCGAATAGCCGCGTCCGCGGTAAAGGACTACTTGGTTGCCTATACAGTTCATAGACAAGTAAATGGAAACTACTAAAAGCTTCAAGATAAGTGTGAGTGCCGAGGATGGCTCTTCCGTAGGAAGACGGAGGTGGACCCTCGGTAGTGTATTGAAGTGGTGAGTAGTGGACTCGTGTGCGCAAAACCATTTCAAGTTGGAGTCTCGTAGGTTAGCCTAGCCAAGAGTCAAAGCTGGCTTGCTGCAATAACTCCACCAACCCTTCTTGATAATATGCATGTATGTAGGATCTGATGTAAGTCTTGCTGAGTACCTTTGTACTCATGTTGCTATAATTTACATTTTTACAGAAGACGCTGCAACCCCTTCTGATGGGTTCTACGTAGACGTTGACATCAATGAGTAGGCTAAGGCCCAGGTGGTGATCCTGAGCTTGTGAAGGACCACGTAGTATAGCTAGGCTTTCCAAGCCTCTTTTATTTTACTAGTTGTCTGTACTCAGACAAGTTACTTCTGCTGCTGGTTTGTATGACTGTATGACTTGAATGCTGGGTCGTGTGACCCGTACCTTTGTGTATGTTATGTATGGCTCTCTGAGCCTTAAATAAAGTGCTTGTGTCATAGAGTCATGTTGTGATGCCTTGTTGTGTTTGCACATATCGGGCATATTGTGTGTATGATTGAAATGCTTGGTATGTGTGGGATCTGACTACCTAGTTGTTTATCCTTAGTAGCCTCTCTTACCGGGAAATGTCTCCTAGTGTTACACTGAGCCATGGTAGCTTGCTACTGCTCTGGAACACTTAGGCTGGCCGGCATGTGTCCTTCTTCGTTCCTGTGTCTGTCCCTTCGGGGAAATGTCACGCATTGAGTACCGGAGTCCTGTTAGCCCGCTACAGCCCGGTTTACCGGAGTCCTGCTAGCCCAGTGCTACAGCCCGGACCCACTTGCTGATGACCGACACGTTCGTTGCTGGGTCATGGATGCCTGTCCCTGTAAGCACTGTGCCACCTTGGATTTACGACTAGTCATGTCAGCCCGGGCTCTTTATCATATGGATGCTAGCGACACTATCATATACGTGAGCCAAAAGGCGCAAACGGCCCCGGGCAAAGGTAAGGCGACACCCGTGGGGATGCCGTGCGTGAGGCCGCAAAGTGATATGGGGTGTTACAAGCTAGATCGATGTGACATCGAGTCGGGGTCCTGACAAATAATGCCTTTCTTCCGCCCTCACGTCCACTCAATTTGCATGCGCTGTATTAATTGACCATCAATGAAGTGAACGACTTTACACGCGTCAAATTATCACATGGGGTGGATCTTGGTACAAAATTGCGTCCGCCCATGTACTCGTGTGTGCGTGCGAGGGAATGAGTGTGTGCGTGGCGTGCGTGCACATCTTTGCTTCGTGCATGTACCGCCAGTATGGCTCTGGGAGGACAAGTACATTCTTCTGGAACCAGCAGCATGTCACTGTGATCAATCCACGGAAGGAGGTCGCGACAAGGCCTCCACATGTGCCATGTGGCTTCATGAACTGTAAGAGAGACACTGTGTAGTGTGCCATTGGTATTCTAATTTACGTGTTTTGCACATACTCGAAGTACAAGTAAGGTACACATGCATTGCACGCATCAGATTTTGCAACCAAATTATGAATAAATACCACACTATAGCATGTCAGCTCTGAGTCATATATGCCTGATGTAGCCCTTCGTTTAATTCTTATAGTTCATCTCATTCAAAATCAATTAGTTTTTATAAAAAAGCTAAGAACACGGGAATAGGAAAAACATGGGATTATAGTGGAATGTCGTCTTGAATCCTACAGGATTGTACGTGTGTTTGATTGTGCATAGAAAAACGCAAAATTCTTTCAAAGATGTTTGAGTGGATGGGATGTTTCCTATGAAATCTAGTGCAAATGAATCATATGGAAAAATTCCTATGGTTTACAATCCTACGAATCAAACAACCAAGATAGGGAAAATTCCTAAGGATTAGAATCCTCCAAAATTCCTTTGAGAATCCTTTGAATCAAAGAAGCCCTTAATCTATTTTATGATCCATGGAATTGTGCGTTGTAAAGCATAAAGTAAAAAAAATGGCAATTCAAGTAGAAAAAAAGTTTGGGCAGTTATGATACGGAAGATTCTAGAACAAAATAGAACCACTGTTGTTTTGAGGTTTGTGCATTATGCTTAAGTTCAACCATGGAGTCTGCTAGATTGTACATGTGGCAAAATCCGGTGGGGGCTAGAAGATGGTGCGAGGGGCCGAGTGGAGGGAGACTATGAAGGAATGCACAAGTGCGAGATCGATATTTAGAGAGAGGGGGCGAACACATGCGCTGTTGCGCGCAGTGGCGGAGCCATGAAAAATAAATGAGCTAGGGGGCCAAGCATTGCTAATCCTTTACGAGGAGGGTCAATTAATGAACTTAAACCATTTTTAGCAGCAATTGTCTAATGATCACATTCTTATTAGCCTTGATATATAGTGATGTTAGGGGGGAGGGGGGCAGGGCCCTTACTGCCCCTGTCTTCGCCATTGTGCACGTGTCTGAGAGATGAAGCGGAAGGCATGGATGATGAGAGGGGGACGTTGGATATATTATTAATGTGGGTGTATTAGCTATATATGTTAATCCTATATAGAGAGGTATAGATTGATCGATGTGGACGTGGGAAAGAGGGTGAGACCTCACTGGATATATCGATTGATCGATTTGTGTGGAAAACTATGAAAGACCTAGCTATATACACACATACATAGACGAACATCGATCATTGCGCATGCACACATGAGAGATAAAGAATGCCCGATATGATGTAGAGGGGGATGTGTGTGGGTGTGTGCCTTCATGGGAGACCGACCTGAAGAAAAAGATTGCATGCGTGCGATGGATAATGCCGACTGGTGGTGTGTGTGCATGCATGCACGAGAGAAAGTTAGTGGTACAATTATAAAGAGAAGACTACTGTGTGGGTGTAAAAGAATAGGTGAGGTCATAATCAATGTAAAGTTGAATTCAAATATTTTAATAAGAGATCCTGATGTTAGAAACCCATGCATGCATGAATATAACGGAGATCTGCGCGGTGTGGTTTGGAAACGAGCATGTTGTAATGTATACACATTGAACAAGGTCAGACTAATTTGAATTTGAGATACCGATGGCAGACATCATTTGGCCACATCGCATCCGTGCATGGACACACTATTCTAATTGGAGATGATGGGCGGCTTTCGCATCACATATCTATATCTATACCCCTATATATATATTATTCTTTATATTTTTATATTGTGTGCGGGTAACTTTAATTTTAAAAGATGGTCGTTGGATGAGGCGAATCCGATGGTCCAAAGATGGAAAATTTGAGCAGTACTGGCCGTTGGATATCATCTAGATTCCACCAGATTTCGCCACATGTATAATCTACAAGACTCCATGGTTGAACTTAAGCATAATGCACAAACATCAAAACACAAGCACTTCTTATTTGTTCTAGAATCTTCCGTATCAGAATTGCCCAAATGTTTTTCTACATGATTTGCCATTATTTGTTTTTACTTTATGTCTTACGACACACAATTCCATGAATCTTAAAATAGATTAGCTTTCTTATAAAAACTAGATGATTTTGAATGAAATGAACTACAAGAATTAACGAACATCTACATCATGCATATATGACTCGAAGCATGCATGCTATAATGTGGTATTTATTCATAATTTAGTTGCCAAATCTCATGCGTGCTATGCACGTGTACCTTACTCTAGTCTAAATGGTGTTTGTGTGTGTGTTGTGCGTGTTGAGGTGCAAATTGTCTATTTTTTTGGGTACACATTAAACTTGTTTTTCCGAAATTTCAAGCTGTGCCTTGTTATGCCGAAAATTCAAGCTAGCATCTCTGTCTATCATGCTGCGAAACTCCCGCCTCTTCAACCCGTGCCTTGTTAGCCCGAAATATTTAAGATATATCTTTGTCTCGTTGTGCTCCGACAACTCCCTCCATCTCAACCCGCGCCTTGCTCTTCCGAAATTACAACACGCGCGAAAACTCCCATCTCCTGTGAAACCAGACACGCGAAATGCCGTGGTACCCCTAAACCGAAAGAACCGCCTCAAATCAGTGGGGGTACTTTTGTAACTTACCCCACATTTCGGACAAGCGCGTCTCTAAGCCATGGTTCCCCACTGCCATCCCATCCGCCCACCCATTCGTACACTGAGGCCGCGAAAACCCGCGACGAAACCCCACACCCTGCTCCGTCCGCCACCCAGCCGGAGCCTCTTCCCCGACGATGTCGTCCACAGCAACACCTCGACGTCCATCATCCACCGTACCGGATGAGGATCTGTCGTCGATTTCATCGTCCCGCCGGTTCAGCCACCCCGTCCTCCACCTCCAAGGAGCTTCCCCGATGTTCCCCTCGTCTTTCGCGCCACCTCCATTCCCACACCGCCGTCTTCACCTGCACCACCGGAAGAGCATCATCATCACCTTTTCCTTGGATGAAGCTGTGGCCTAATCGGCGCCACCAAAGAGGTTGTACACTAATCGCCGCATTTTATTCTTGATTTGATCTCACGGTGCTGTCGGCGCTCGGTCCCAAGCCGACACGGCGCGGCTCCATCCACGGCGGCGTCGCTGGTCACTTCCTCCATGGCGTCGCTCCCTCGGTGACGACGTCCACATCAGTAGGAGTTGCTGCTTTAGCTCTCGCTCGCGCTGCTGCTCTGCTCTTGCTCTCGGTCCCTTGCCTGGTCTGCTCTTGCTATTGCTCTTGCTCACGCTGCTGCTCTCGCTCTTGCTCTTGCTTGTGATGCTACTCCGATTTAGCTACACTTCAGTCGACTGAATCGACTTTTGGGTCAGTCGATTTTCAGGGGTGGGGGGCTCGCCGGGGTGAAGGAAGAACCAGCCGCAGCGGGGAGGGGGGCTCGCTAGAGAGGTACCCTACTATCTATCTTAGGGTTCAGGATGGGGGCGGTGGTCGCCGGCAGTGGCGGGGCATTGGC